>NW_026732114.1:0-185000 GCF_028476545.2 Physella acuta
GTCGAAACAACCGACGTTTTAACATGTGGTCGCTGTCAGAGTTTCTTCCAGGCATCTCTTCGGGGGGGCGAAGCCCCCCCGAAAAATTTTTACCGCCCCCCCCCCCCCGAACGAAATGAAATTTATATAATTTATATAGAAAATATATACTTTTAACAGTGTCCGCCCCCCCGAAGAAAGTCTACCGCCCCCCCGAAAATTTCAAGTGCCCCCCCGGAGAAAAAAGTCTGGAAGAAACTCTGGTCGCTGTGATTTATATACATAATGGTGTATAAATGGTTATGTTAACCGTTTATCCACTGACGGTACTTATATAGTAACGTTTACCTTCAGAACCTAATTCCGTATATAAAGGGTTAAGAAGCTCATTAAAAAATAGGTTTTACTAGGATCGACGGCACGCACTGTAAAATAATGATGTTTTTTTTTGTGGTTAGCCATACCTCCAGAGCAATAATAATCAAACAGCCGGATAAAGGTTATGGTTTACAGTATTAGCATAAGCAATATTAGATTATTAGTGACCCCCTTAGAAAACACTTGAGAAAAAAAAGTATCGCTCCGCATTGGGTTGAGGTATCTAAGTATATTAACAGCGATATTAAGCTACTTAATTTAATTCTTCTTAGGAGTACTACTGGCTAATAATATTAGCCAGTATAATACATTATAAAAGAAGTTTAACCCCCCCCCCCACTCCTTTCTTTTTCTCTACTCATTGTTTGAGTGCATTCAGAAATGCCTACAGGTGAAGTAATTAGTATCAATTAAGCAAACTGACCTTGACCTATATTTCAACATGGGTGGGCAGTGTTTCTTCCAGACTTTTTTCTCCGGGGGGGGGGGGGGGGAGATTGATATTTCCGGGGGGGGGGGGGGCGGACACGATAGAAGTATATGTTTTGTATTTAAATTCCATTTCGTTCGGTTTGTGTGTGTGTGGGGGGGGGGGGGGTAGACTTTCTTCGGGAGGGGGGGGGTAGACTTTCTTAGGGAGGGGGGGGGGGGTGGTTAGACTTTCTTCGGGAGGGGAGGGGGGGGGTTGTGATGAGGTAACCATACGGATCGATTAAAAAAACTGCCGACAATCGATTTTACACCAGACACTTAATCAAAAACTAATCAACTAATTAGATGCCTGAAAAGTTTATTCCCACCGTAACATATAACTGAAATAGAAATACCCCCCCCCCCCCCAACCACCACACACGGCAATAGCGAGAACTGGAGCGCCTTATCAAACATTATCTCGTGTAGAAGATGGACTCGCACTAAATTCTCTGGAACACGTCACGCCTCAGATTACAAGTGCTACACTGTTTATACTTCACCATAGATACAGTGCTTATGTGTGTATATGGGGGGGGGGGGGAAGTTGAGTATGACCACTAACAACTCAATCTGCAAATCGATAACAACATTTGGGTGTAAAGATTATTTTTTTAAAGGTTTGAACTTAAATCTTCGAATGGATACATTAATTTCTATAACCTAGAAGATGTGTTTTTTTTTAAATTATTTTTTTTTTTAAATTCTCAGTTCTGGGAGCTGAAAAAAAAACGAAACAAACAAACTGATATATGTGCGCTTGTTTACATTCTTCATGGCTAAAGTGCGGGGGATTTTATGATTTTCAAAACAACACAGAAACGTGTGCTCACTCCAGATGATGATTCTATTGGTCGGTGCTAATATGTCAGTCTTACGATGCTATTTTTACGACAAACAATGTAACAGAAATTAACTGAATATAAATTTAATTTCCGTCCCATCAGTGAAAATTATGTGTATACTTATAACCTTCTGGGGGACGAAAACGGAAAGCCGTGCTCATCATTTATTGCGGAGTTCCATTAATAGTTTAAGATTTTAGAGATCGTCCATAAATCGTATCACACTATTACATACAGGTTTGGGGTCATCCGTAAATGACGTCACGCTTTTTTTGACGGTTTTTACCTCCCCCGTCCCTCCGTCACACGTCGTCACAAAAAGCCAGACCCCCCCCCCTAAAATGACGTCACACCTCAACTTACAACCCCCCTCAAAATTGCAGTTGAATTTTTTTTAAACATCGATATTTTTCCGAAATCTTGTCTAAACTATTACAATTCATTAAAACAGTTATCTAAAACGCAAAATAACGTCTAAAATTCGTTTTCTAGCTTTTTTTTTATAATGCAAAAATGTGACGTCGAAACAGCTGAACCCCCCCCCCCCCCCTCTCCCCCTCATCACACATCGTCACGCAATTACGGATCCCCCTCCCCCCTACGAGTGTGACGTCACTTATGGATGACCCCTTTACCCCTAAATCAAATCTTTGTATATCACACCTCGTTACTTAAACCGGAACAAATGTAACAAAGTTCCCAAACGAACCCCCTAAAATTCCATCTCTCTAATGAAAGTAAATATACGTTTCGTTGTTTTATTGCTGCAAATACAACAAGAATGCTGCGTCACATTTACTAACTAAACACTAATGTACATCAAAATAACTTTTCCCTGACTTTTATTAAACTCTAGTGTATTATTTTAACTTTATGACATTTAACTTCATTAACCAAAATAGGCTATAGGCCTACACGAACTACGTCTTTTGTACGGCCACCAGCAACTCGCATTAGATCGTTGGGTGGACTGTAGCAAGACTGATTCATAGTCCATTAGGGGGAGGACTTCAGCCATTTTCAAAGGGCAGTTACTCTAAAAAACATATGTTCTGTAGACTGTAATCTTGAATGCTGGGACCCCTAAAGGTCAGCTTCCTCAGAACCCAGGCAGACGTAGGAACTAGGTCGTAGCTCTACTTATGTGCATATACCAACTGGCGACTTTTTCGCGGGGGGGGGGGGGGGGGGGGAAGAGGGGAGAGTGAAGAGCAAACTAGTAAGCTAACGACTCCAAATATACTCAAGTCGACATGTAGGCCTACGTATCTAATATATAAAGCTCAGTTCTGTATGTAACGCATGTTTGTCGTTGGTCTTGGATGGATTTAAGTGTTAGATAATTATCGTGCGCATTTGTCTAAATTTATGAGTTAAAAAAATTACTATTGAAAGTGTTAGGAAATAATTTTCATTTTTCAAATTATAGTAATAATTATAAGCATGTTCATTAAACACAAGTTTTAAAAAAATATCATCTTTTACAAAAATTCTAATTATGTCTTTATTTAGTCCTATAGCACTTACTTCCCTTTGATAAATTAGGAAGACACAATTACTTCCCTTTATAAAACCATTGCATATTAGTGGAAAATAATTTACTTTTTATTACTTTGTTTTGGTGTTGGGAAAAAAAATAATTACATAATTATCGGGGATTGATCAAGTGCAAATGTTGTAGGTATTTTACGGATAAGCTTGGAGTATTAAAATTGTTCATTAAATTGAAACAGGCGCGTTCGTTTAAGTGAGTGCAAAAGACTATGAATAAGTTGGGGTACTAAAGTCGTTCATTAAGCTAAAACAGGTGATTCCGCCCCGGGCGTTTATGTTCGCGTTAGTGTTTTCTTTGTGTTTAGGTGGGTTTGCGTTAGTGGTTGCGTTGTGATTTGGTTCGTTTTTGTTCTTTCTTTTTTCGTTTTTGTTTGTGTTTTTTTGTTTGGGTTTGTATTTGTGTTTCTGGTTGGTTTTGCGTTTGGATTTGGTTTGTTTTTGTTTGCTTTTTCGTTGTTTTTTTTGGTTGGTATTGGTGTTTGTGGTTGGGTTTGTTGTTAGGTTTTTGTTTTCGTTTGTATTTGTAATTGTGTTAGCGTTATGTTTGCGTTTTGTTGTTTTGGTTGGTTGTGGTTTGGGTGGGCAATGCCGGGTTTATGATGATTACTAAACACACAGGTAATGGTCTTTAACAGAAAGGTTTTTCACAGAAGCCAGAGCAGGGCCTGGCCGGGACGGCTAGTATATATATATATATATATATATATATATATATATATATATATATATATATATATATATATATATATATATATATATATATATATATATATATATATATATATGCGTGTCTGTCTGTGTGTAATTTATTGGTTTTAAGAGATAGAGAAAGTATTTTGCTGTCTTCATGGCATATATTTATCCCCCCCCCCCCCCCCCCCCCCCCGGTGAAAATCGACGACAAACTAAATATTATCTAACTGATATTCTACATAGTCTAATCATTAGAAATAAGAGCCTCGGTTAGTGTGTATAAAATTCGCAGGTGTGAAACCAAAACAGTAACACGTTTAATATGACGTCAGCTTCGACAGAGTACAACACCATCATCAGCATAGGCTGAACTGTGAGATTAAATTATCTCGAGAATATTAAAAATTGTTCTGGTGAAATTCCAGTGATTCCTCTAGCGATCCTAACATGAGCCTGTATCTACATACAGACCAACGGAAGTGTGTAACCACACACACGTGTTTTACGTCCACCTGGCGCGCGTGTGTGTGTGAGTGAGCACAGAGTAAGGTAAGATGCATGCTGTGAGCACCCGCTACTCGCGGTGTTCTGTAACAGGAGGTGGGTTTTCGTTTTAATGTAAACTGATAGAGAGAAAGTGAGTGATGGTGTTAACATAGGGGTGGGGGTGTTATTTAAAGTAAACTGATAGAGAGAGAGAGAGAGAGAAAGTGAGTGATGGTGTTAACATAGGGGTGGGGGTGTTATTTAAAGTAAACTGATAGAGAGAGAGAGAGAGAGAAAGTGAGTGATGGTGTTAAAATTGGAGGGTAGTGCTACTTAAAGAGGATGTAGACTAGGTCGGTAGGGGGTTTGAGTGATCTAAATATCTCTGTTTGAATGTATGTTTTAAGGGCAATGTTCTTTCTAGCATCTCTATATACGGGTGTGTAGGGGTTGGGTGTGGGGGGGGGGGGGGTGAGGTGTAAGACGGTACTGCTACACCTCTACGTGGACACAATTTAAAAGAATACAATTTTTATAGACTTAATAAATACTTTAACCAGATTGCGCAGCCCACCCCCCCCCCCCCTACTAGGAAGTTATTCCCCCCCCCCCTTTCGTGAGGAGGGCACTTCAGAAAAAATCTCTGAAAGAAACAATAATAGAGAGATGTGGTTGAACTACTGATTACTGGAGGGAGGGAGTAGATTAGGACTAGGATTACTTCAGTAGGATAGAGAGAAGAGGGGAGGGAATCGGAGTAATCTATCGCAAGTAGATTAGGTCTAGGATTACTCCAGTACAATTTAGCTGATGTATGCAGAAATCCTAAAATAGCCAATCATTAAAGAAACGTCCCAGGTCCACTGTGTAGTTTTTTTTTTCTTAAAGGTTGAGCTACTTGTGTCGGAAAGTCGTGTTCCTATTATGAGACGTATTGATTAATCACGATATTCATAATAATTTCATTTGAAATATTAATTAGTCAATTCTTCATAACTGACCTATTTTATTTTATCTTATACTTTAGTAGTAACACACAAATGTGTATTAAATTATATTCTTTTCTATTTTGAAGTTCTGTTTTTAAAAGCAGCCTATCCAAGGCCCTACATTGAAATGATACAATTTGTATCCCTAGTTGGTAAAGTTACCAGGCCTTACGTCACCAAATGATGACGTCATAAACTCGCAGCACGAGAAGCAGCGTTCGGAAACCAACCAGATACTCTATCCCCCGACCACTCGCCCAGCCCTCATTAAGAAAATAAGAAAACCACCCTATGCAGATACCCGCGGGGGTCATCTCGAAATTGCGTCACACTCCTAAAGGGAAAGAGGGGTTCGTTATTTTCCGATTTCGGACGATATGTTATGAGCGTTGGGGGTGGGGGGGGGGGGGGGAGGTTCAGATAATGTGACGTAGCACTTTTGCAGTTTTTAAAAAGTGAAATGAGAAACTGAATTTCAGCCATCATTTCGCGTTATAGAGAAATAAAAGTGAATTACAATAGAAATTAATATGCTCTATGTTGACCGAGCTAAGTGTAAAACAAGGTAATTAAAAAGTCTTGTGACAATTTAAGCGCAATTTCCTTATGTTATCTAAAAATAGCTCTGTCGTAGCGTAAATCAAGAGCAGGGTTAGTAAAACCATTGGTTAGTTATTAAAACGTTTTTTATTAATTTTTTTTCAGTATTTTACATGTTTTATTTACAATGAGAGTTACATGACTAAAAACCATTGCGCGCCTAGCTACTGAACGTGATGACGCAGCCATTGAACGTGATGGCGCAGCTATTGAACGTGATGACGCGTGTGGTGTGGTTGGAAAAAATGCCTACTAATTCGGTCCAAATTTTAATTAATTAAAAAAATTTTTTGTGACTGAACGAAAGGATATTTTTGAAAACTTTCTTCTGCAATATTGTTCTAAATTATGGCAGGAATCGATTGGTACATGTTTCAAGTCGCTAAGTGGTCTGGTTGCCGAGATATGGGCCAAAAACTGCTATTTTTCGAGGTTTTTTGGCTTTTCCGGGAAATCCATGAAAGAAACCCGGAATTTTTATGGCCTATGTTCATTCTCGTAACTTGCTTAACATAATTGCTTTTGGAACTAGTCATCGATATTGCTTCGTTGAGGAGGAGATACGACTTAAAGCCCGGACACACATTCACCCATACATTCATTCATTCATTCATTCATCCATTTATTCCCAGAAATGACGAGTTAATAAACGCAATTCTCCAGAATGAAATTGCGCTAAAAAGTTCAAAGTAGGGATAATGGTTTCTTAAGCGAATTGTCTATAATCACAAATATATGCAACTTGTATTCATCTAGGGAATAATACACACATATTCATCTGAAATAAAACCGTATAATTATGAAATATGAATATATAGATTATACAACAGGCAAATCAAAAATATCAGGATAGTGAAAGAGAAAATCAGAAGCAGCTTAGCACAAGCCATGTTTCAAACCAATGCATTATATGAAGCATTGCCTCCCCTGCTAGACAGAGGTAATTCGTAAAACATTATGTTGGTACGGTACAATTTGTGCAAATTTCATAGGCAAGCAAAAACAGTGAGGTATAACGTTGCCAATGCTATGACTATTCCTGTGTCTATTCTAATTATAAATATTTTATTTTAAAATATTTGTATAAGCCAATATCAAAGAACATAAAATACATAAGTTAACAAAGTTTGGGAAAATGACTGTTTTGTTAAGAAACACATTTATGTTTCATTTACGTCACTTCCTGTTCAAAATATGCAGAAACTGGGAATGATAAAATTAATGAATTATGTAGGATGGATAGATCAGCTTTGAGGTTTCTGGGGAAGAAAAATATATGCTTTAGCAGCTAAATTAGCTTATTAAAAATTGTACGCAGGTTGCTGAACTATATGAATGTTGCAAAGATGAAGGCTATGGTAGCTACACCTGAAGCTTTAAAAAAAAAACGTTAGAAAACATCTTTAGGAACCCAAGATTCACTCTCACACAAACCAAGCAATAAAAAAACTATAGGTTGGGAGAAAATGTAAAGAAAGATGGCGACCACTTGCGTCTGCTTATAAATATAATGAAGTTGGTGCCAGAAAAGGATAGAATAATAAATGCTACTTAAAATATTCATTAAAAGCCTATTGTAAGCCTATTTTATTATATTCTGTACTTGTAGTAGTAAAAAAAAATACAGAGAGTAGCTTTAACTGAATCACATATTTTAAAATAAATGCAGTTAAGTTACAAAAAAAAGTCAAAACACGAAGTTAGAACACCCATTCTTTTTGACGAAATAAAATATTAAAAATTTCCTTGTTAGAAGGGAAGTAACTTGGTAGGTGATGTTAAAAATAGATTTTAAAAAAAAACACGGCTGTCTAGATCTACCTGTTAATAACAACAGAAGGGTAACAAATATTCCAGAATAGTTTTTAATTTTAACCCAACCTAATAAAAACAAAAGACTATTATTAGAGTTAGAATAGCCCTACGCCTAGCTGGAAAAGTAACTGCTAATACCAATTCGTTTAACAAAATAAACTAAATGAAGACAGGTAATTGTAAAATATCTGACAATACCAAAATTTTAGGTAAAAAAAAAATAGAATCACTGTCTGACAATCAGAAAAACCAGCACCTCTATAAATGATTCCTAAGTAGGCCTAATTTTCAATCAAAACTTGATTACTAATTAGACAAGCCACACTCTCATTATACATGATGTTCCGTTGCTGAATGAAAGATAGATCACTCACAATCATACATGCACTTGACTGAAGAACTCACTAATGCAAAACATACATACATATTGCGATTACTTGTCAGCATTTGTATTTTTAAAAAAAACAGTTGTTATATATGAGTAGAAAACATGTGAATAACCCAAGCCATGCGAGAACTGAGCATCATCTAAACATGACTGAAAAAATGACTACACAGGTATATTTCAAATGGCTAATGTTATTGTGTGTACCATGCTGGGCAACTCACCTATGTCTTCTGTATCTGAAAGCATAGCAGCATTGATTGGTTGGTTTGGAGAGCAGACACACAAGTCACTTGGTATTGTTTTGTTTGGAAAATGATTGTTTTGTTTTGGAAGTTGTTTTATTTGGAAAAATGTTTGTTTTATTGGAAAAATAAATGTTTTGTTTGGGAAAATAATTGTTTTGTTTGGAAAAATTGATTGTTTTGTTTGGAAAAAAATGATTGTTTTTGCTTGGAAAAATAATTTTGTTTGGAAAAATGGTTGTTTTGTTTGGAAAAATAAAAAAAATTTTTGGAAAAAAAAGATTTTTTCCTCCAGGGAAATGATTGTTTTGCTTGGGAAAAATATTTTTTTGCTTGGAAAAATTATTGTTTTGTATGGGAAAGCAATTGTTTTGTTTGGGAAATTATTGTTTATTTTTGTTTGTAAAAAAGATTGTTTTGTTTGAAAAATATGATTTTAAAAAACAAAAACAAAAAAGGATTGTATCATTTGGAAAAATAATTCTTTTGCTTGGCAAAACAAATATTTTTTTGCTTGGAAAATGATTGTTTAGTTTGGAAAAATCATTGTTTTGTTGAAAATTCACAGATGGACATTGCTCATTTCGCTTAACCTGACTAGTAGTGCTAAACCTAACCCTTGGTGTATCTTAATAAAGTATGTAAACACTTTTATGCTTGATGATCAAGAGAGCAGATAGAGTTATTAGTTTTCTTGACCTTAGTAAAGTGTGGTCAGCACAATGCCCAGCCAAATTTTACATTTCTTAAAACAGCTTAACAGTCAATCACACCATGCCTCTTCAATGCTGTCCACTATAGTAGCTGAAGTAGAGTTCACCTGTATCTCAGCTTTGTGCCCAACCAGCTTTACTTCACCCAACTTTGGTCGGGTACCCATTAAAGCTGAATAAACTGTAAACATCTCATGTGCACAACCCCAGAAACCAAATATGATATTCTAGGTTAGTACTTATATGCACGACCATGCTGTCCATTATCACAGTCCTATCTCTATCTTAAAACTCCAGCCCCAGCCTGATATTTGACAACAAGCTATAGATTATCAATGGGACTGCGTGGACTAGTGGTGGAGCGCTAGATTGCTAACCTGATAGTTTTGAGTTTAAATCCGTTCCTGAGTTCTACCAACTCTGATGGGTACCTAACTAACATTAGGGAAAGTAAAGGCTGCTGGGCATAGTGCTGACCACATTATCCCTTTAAATGCCGAGGTCAAGAAACATATGAGCTCCATTTCATCTGCCCAATGGATCGTTAGGTCTAAAGAGGAATCTTTACTTTTTTTATATAGATTATCAGCAAAGTCCATCTGATACACCCATGACAGAAAAAATTAAAACCATTTTTAACATAAATTATCAATTTGGCAGATTTAGAAAAAATATTTTGGCTAATTTTACAGATAAACTGTTGTGTTATTTCCATCAAAGTAAATATAAAAATGCATTATTATGCCAAAGAATCACATGGCAACAGATTTTAAACTGGTACAAAGAAGAGTAAAAAGCAATCTTTAAAATAGAAAGCTGGGATTCTGTATGAGGGTAATGGGGAAATTTCCATGCAAGAAAACATTTACAAGCCTAAAGTCAGAGTGGTTAATTTTGGAGGAGTCTAAAATTTTCTATTTAATTATTTTAATCACTTGATAGAGAGATTATTAACTAAAAATATTTTTTTTAAATAGCATGTGTTCTTTTTATACTTTTAAATTAATGTTTGAAAAAGATATTTTTTTATTTTTCCTGGCAATTTTTTGGAATTATCAGGCAATATTGTCGGTTTTATCTGGCAATATTGTATTTTTTACATGAAAAACAGCTTGATTATTATGTTATAAATATGAAAGTAATAAGGAAAGTTTAAAATTTCTGACAACTTACTGCCATGAATGGTTACTCTTTGGTAATCCCCATCTATGTCAATTACCGGCCGCTCGTCCACAACAATAGGACGTTGAGTTGCCACAACAATATTTAGGTAAGGATCCTCAGGTACATAGTCCCTGTAGGCTGTCCATAACTCAATACTATCCACTTTGGTACTGGCATGAGTCTTGCCACCCTGGAGACAAGTAAAAATTTTAAGAAAGATTCTGATTAGCTCAAACAGATAAAATTTATGTATTACAATATTTTATTTTCTATTTTTAGTCAAAACATTAAAATCTCTTAAGTGAGAAATTATTTTTTGTCTATCTAGACCGCAACAGAATACGTAGCAATGTAATTATGTTGTTTATACTATCTGATCTACAATTAGCCCTGATCAGCTTAGAATTTAAAAAATAAATAAATATCTTTATGAATAACAAGTTTCACTTTTTAGGTGTTTTAAAATTGTATATATAGCTACTATAGTTGTTTTAAATAGTGAAAAAAGTTACAATTTTGTCATTGACAAATTACATTATAGCCATAGTAGAGGGTTTAATGAACAAAATAAAATTACAACCTGCAATGAACGTCCGAATAAAGTCCTCCAGTCGTTTGTTTGTTGCACGGACTGCTCCGAGGGGTAAGTTTCATAATCCACCCTGCGTCCATCTATATACATGACCAGACCCTCTTTTGGATGCCAGGTTAACTCGACCTGAGGTCAAAAATTTATTTTTGTCACTACAAGACTAATCCATATTAACGGTCAGTGTTATACACATTCAACTAATTAGGATTCTCAGTGATAAATGTCATAGATATTTTTTTTAATAATGCCCAAAGTGTAAAAAGGCTGCTGTGCCTATAGTTGAAACCATTTTAAAATAAAATAAAAAAAATAATAATTATAATACAAAATAATAAAAAATGGTAAAAGGAAATTTGATTTTAAAATTTTTAAATTATCAGCAAAGTCTAGGCCTGCACTAACTTAAAATTTTTAAAACAGTAGTTAAAAACAGCATTATAAAGAATGGCTAAACCTCACTTCTTCTTCTTTGTTCTTAATTTTAGTATTGGAAGGTATCCCCCTCCATCACAATTAAGGATTACGTGCCAACTGGTTATGCGCCATAGAGGCCATTGACTCTGATTTCAGCCTGCCTTTCTTTTTGGATTTGCTTCCATAGCCTTTATGCAACCAAGAACAAACTACAAGGCAGCAGTTGTTTGATTTTGGAGTTGCCTCTCCTAGAAGAAAGGCTGTCCCCCAGCTAACGAGCCTCATCTGCCCGAGGGTTCGAACTCGAGATTTTTCTGTTTAGCAACCATGAGCTTTTACCAACTCAACGACGCTGACCTCTAAACCTCTTAAAAAAAATTTTTGTCACTGTTTAAGAATGTACTCACCCTCTGCCAGTAACCAGCCTTGAAATCAGCTGACTCCACATTCCAGACCTGGTTGCCAGTCTGGAACTGACCCCGCAGGCGGCCGTCTCTGTAGTACAGCTTGATGGGGAAGGAATCAAAGAAAACCATATCATTCCTCAAGGTCATGGGCTGTAGGCCAATCCTTAGGGTCACACCTTGACGACACTTGTATAGGTCACCTGGCGTAGAACAAATAAAATATATATTATATATAAATATATATTTTTAAGAAAGCCCATGCATTTTGATTCACAAAGAATAATATGATACTAATTATTACTTTGGACGGCATGTCCTAACGGTAGAGTACTAGACTGTAAACTGAAAGTCTTGAGTTGAAATCCAGGTTTAAGTCAGTGGAATGTCCCTGAGTCCACCCAGCTCTGATGGGTACCTAACTTATATTAGGGAAAGTAAAGGCACCTGGGCATAGTGCTAACCACATTTTCACTTGATTTTTGGTTGATTTTTTGTTCTATGATGATATTTGCAGATTATATTTGAACATTATATTTCTATCTAATTTTTCTGCAATTAAATGATCAATAAAGCAACAGAGATTAACTAAACCCAACACATGTAAGGTACTAAATAGTGCTGAGCTGGCTCTATCAAGAAGTTTAAGCTGTTTGATGTATCGTCAATGGTACGAACATTGTTTACAATTTATTTGGTGATTTATTCAAGGTTAGTATTAACGTTTGCTTAAGATTTGGAAGTTTACATTTCAAGCTTACTTGAGTCAGGTACTTATCAGGGCTGAGTGAACTCATATACATCATACAAACATGACCCCTGCATCTCAACAACTTTTGGATTTGTAAATAGTTACATTCTCTACGACTGGCCTTGCTGTTCCACATCTCTAATGAAATCAATAATCAGGTGCTCTTTACAACTGGTGGACTCAATGATGTACTACAGATTCAAGCCCAGGATTTGATCTCGAGACTTTCAGGTTAGCAGTTATCAGCTCTACCATTCAACCTCCAATGACACCTAAATTCTTACCTCCACATGTGAAATTGGATCCCAAATCCAGGTAAGAGTTAACACCTGGCAGGTATAAGCCTTTAGTGTTGTAACCTTTACCATCTGTCACCTCTATACCTCCGTACCCTCGGATATCTCGGTCACGGATACGGATAACATCATTTCTATAATCGTCAAAGACAATAGTCATGGGCACCACTTGAACTGTTGAAAGAGAGATGATAAAAGAATATCAGTTTAATTGTTTTTTTTAAAATGAAATATGTTACTATTACTACAATAAAACTGTTATTTTAACTATTTTCTTAATCTAATATAATTAAGAAATGTAAGATAATATTTTAATCTATTGGTATAAAATATAAACATTAAAACTTGATGTTTATGAAACAGAAACATTAAAACTTGATGTTTATGAAATAGAAATTTGATGTTTATGAAATAGAAACACTAAAATTTGAAATAAACATGGTTTATAGGAAGTTTTAAAAGAAATGGATTAAAAAATATAAAAACATTTTTTAATCAATTTAAAAAAAAAAGTGAATTGTAAAGTTTGATTCAAAGTTTTCTTTTGTTTTGGTTAAAGACACAAAATACTTGCAGTTATTGACAGTGTTTAACAAGCATTGTTAAAATACAAACAATAACATTTAGTTATTAACAATGATTTTTTAACTAGTTTTTATTTTTTATTTTACACAGGTGTTAACTAGGTAGGATTATGCCCCTTGAAATCAAAATTGTTAATTTCAAGGAATGAAAGAGTTAACTAATCTTTTGATCAATGGTGATGGTAGTGTAAGTTTAATAAGATGGTGACATTTCTTCTTACCTCTGTACTGACCAGTGACCCGTAACTGATCAAGGTCATCATACCACACCTGCAACTCATCAGCCAGCATGTTAGCCGTGTTCCTATCATCGTAAAGGTCACGACCTACATAAACATGCTCGGTGGGGGGCTCGTCCCTCTGTGGGGCGTCAGCGCCTATTTGGTCAGTGTCCACGGTCTCATCATTAATATACATGCTCAACCCTTTCTTCGGATGCCACGACAAAGTTAATCTCTGCCACTCATCTGGGCGAAGTCGCGTCGATGTTGTCGACCAATTTCTTCTCTTCCCCCGGAAATCCGAAATCAAACGCCCGTCTTTGTAATAAAGTTTATACGTTGGCGTTGAAAGAAAAGTGGTGCCGTCTCGAAGATCTCGTGGATTCAACCAAAACGACAGGGTTAGACCGTGGGTACAGAGGTCAAGGTTACCAAAACATTTCTGGTAGTGTGTTCCCAGGTCTATATACTGGCGCTGTCCGTTGAGCTGGACTGCATTGCCAAAGCGTCCACCCGTGACACGAGCGTCCCCAACAACGAGGACGGTGTACTTGGTGTGGGGGATCTGGCGCCCGTCGATCTTGTCGAAGGAGAAAGATTCGTAACCCAGGTTATCTGGGGAGGTTAAAGGTTACGAAGCAGGTTAAATTAAGTTAAACGGCAGATGCTGATTAAGCATGCAGGTTACATGACATGCAAATTTTACAGTAATGTTAAATAAAAATACCTGTGAAGAGTCATTTGTTTATATAAAAGTGGATTATAATTTTAAAAACCTCAAAAAAAAAATCAAGATGTAGATAAACGCATATAAAACTATAAGATATGGAAAAAAATTGTTGAAATTTCCAAAAAAATATAAAAGAGTTTGTAGTATTTATTTAAGAACATCATTTGCTGCAGGTACACATTTTTGTGTTCAGCAAATAACTACATCACTAGATGGTTCCTATAGTTATTTAATAAAAAGCTTAAAAAAATTAATTTAACATCAACATTCTAGCATCTTAATTTTCATTGAAATAACAGCAATCAAGTCCATAGTGGATACTTAAATCCACACAACATGCATGGATGAAAGATGGTACACATTAGTTTAGTTAGAAGAGAATGCAGGTGAAATAACAAATATACATGTAAGTTATTATCAGAAATATTTTCAGAAGATTAAAAATTGACCATACAGATAGCAAAAACTCATATACTTTAATTCCATACTCATTTCTTCAAATGTGTAACACGTTTGAAGTACATAACTTTTAATCAAATTATAATAATTGATAAAATTAGTATGGTTTATAACTTTTCTTATTTTTAATTTTCATTTAATGAGAATAATGCAGCAATAATGTATTGGAATGTGTTACATTTTTCAGTGTAATATTTACAGTTAGTCTTCCAGTCATGTCAATTCTATTTAACCATTTTAAAAGCTTGAGTCATATTTTATATCACATATTTTTCTGGAATATAAAATATACATGATTATATATTATTTTTATCAGTTTGTCATAATCATCATGTTAAATGTTAAAAACTTTCATACACTATTAAAATTTAACACAATACTGAGTAAAATTAACCTACATATTTAAAACAGGTACTTAAATTGAATGGAATATTTTCGTGTCATTAGCTGTAACAAAAATACTCCTTCAACAAATCCTGTAATACACATAATACTTCTACACATGCCACACTGTGAAATATAAAAATTTTGAGCATAGCCATTCTAACACAATTACCATCACATTTCAGCTAACATACTCTAACTATCAAACAACATGCAAACAAAAACAGTTAGTTTATTTCTTAAAAATATTAAGAGTTAAAATAACTAGACAGTTTTAGTAAACATATTGAACATGTTTCAAATTGTATAAATATTAGTTCCATATCATATTTTCATTTGTCTTAATTTTTTAATTTTTTATTTTGGAGTAAAATAAAATGATCTTATTTAGCTCCAAAGTAATGTTATAATAATATTGATACAATTTGGAATAAAGAAAAAAAAATGTAAGTATAAAATGTACTCACTTTTATCATCTAGAATTAGTAAAGAAAAAGATTGATAGAAAAATAAAACAAGACCATTAAATCACCTTATTAAGTTGACATATTTACTAACAAATTATTTTGTGAATAGTTTCATTAAGGGTAACAAAAAGAAACAATGAAAGAAAAGTTGGAATTTTGACTAAATGACAGAGGAGAGTTCTAAAACAGAGATACACATATTAGTTAGGATACATTACACTGTAGAAAGAAATAGTAGCATGCAACAAGAATTACATTTTAAAAACAACATGAATTTGAATACCTGTTCTTAATTTTATCTTACAGTTTTTCATACATAAAAAAACCATGCAACTTAATTGTTATATATTTTTTATATGTAACATACATCTGTTCCATTATATTGCATTTGATTAAGCTCTTGATCTAGTTTTTTTAACATAAAAAAAGATCAGTAAAAAAAATAATTATTAAAAAGTTTCACATTTAATTATTTAACAAAAATAGATTAATTTTTAATGTAAAATTTGTATTAATTGGAGATAGGCTTTGTTACAACAAATAATGATGATTTAGTTAGTATAAATACATTACAACAAAAATGGTTAATACTGGTTAAGGATGCTTTAGCTTTGTTTCATACCATCCTATGGTCAGAAGATAAAACAAATCCTTCTCTAGGTCTGCCAATAATAGAAAAATGTATCCTTGATTGTTACAAACATGCTGAAAGTTTAATGACATTCTCTTGGCTGTATAAACTATAGTCTGTATATCATGATCCTTGTTTTATTTTCGGTATGATCAAATCCATTTGCGCTACAATTCCTGTCTACTGTTTCTGTAGTAATTTTTCGTTTTGGTTTATGACGAGACCATGCAAAATACAACATGCCAGGGCACATTCAACATATGAAGCCAAATGAAAAGTAACAGGGATGATAAAAAATGAAATGAGCTTACGTGTATTAGAATAATTGTAATCATCTGATGAGCAACATTGATCAAACATAATTGAGTTCACTTATAAGATTCACATATAAATTACAGAATGTTAATAATACATTCATCATATCTGAGGTAGTTAATACCATCTAACTTAGGCCTGATTAGTTAAGCATATTGAATTGCATAAAAGTTTGACAATACTTAAGCAATAATGAAATATATATGTAACAACACTTTCAGAATAATCTATGCAATCCTGTTTTGATTTTTTTATGTATTTTCAATACCATATTAAAAAAAATATAAAGCATTTTTTAGAAATACATTAGCATAAATGAACAGATATGAAGATATGAATGAGATGATTCAGTAAAATGAAACAGAGTGGTTCATACATCTCACTCTAAAAGTAAAAGACAACACCTATAGAACTAAACTGAGACAAAAATTATAATCCAACTATATAGAACACTCAGAGACAAACTATTTTGGCAAGATGCCACTCAAAATAGTACAGGGATACTACACACGATAGCACTAAAACTAAAATAAATTGCAAATTTATATATATATATATATATAAATATAAAAGCTTTATTTTATTTTAAAATAGTATGCAAAATCTAACATAAAATACTTAACCTACAGTTAAAGAAAAATCTATTTTCTCAAACAATTGGTAAAATCGTTTCTTTTTTTTTGTTATCATTTTAAAAAACTGATGAAGCCTCAATTAAAAAATTAATAAATATATTTTTCTTTCTTTGAAATCAATGTAACTATTTACTGTTTTGGTTTTAGACTTACCTCTGTCAATATATCCAAAAGCCAGTAAGTCTTCTCTTTTCCCATACCAAATCTCCATTTCATCCACATCAAAGTTACCAGTGGAGTATCTGTTACCGTACACATCGCCCTGGTTAGGGTACCCAATGTAGAAGCTGCCACGCCCTGAGCGGCTTGGGTCCACATGATCTCTGGCTGACCCCTGGCGGAACTCATTGTCCACATACAGCTTCAGGCCTGTCTCAGGGTGCCAGGTGATCTCTACAAAGTACCAGCGGTCAGTTTCCAGTCTGGAAGAAAAATAGTTCCCATATTTTTTAAATTTAAATATAAACAAAAAAAAAGAACATCAAGGAATAGTCTTTACTGGAACTCTAGATGTAAGTTCCCCTTTTCCCTTTCTGAACTTGCCAGTACATGGGGTAAGTAAAGTAGAGCTCATCTGTTTCTATGATCTCGGGTATGACTGGTTAGCGAGATCACTACTATGCCAAGCTGTTTTTACTTTCCCTAACTTAAATTAGGTACCCATCAGAGCTGGGTAGATTCAGGGACGTTCTACTGACTTGAACTACAGCAGAGTTTGATCCAGGCATCTCTTCCGGGGGGCTATGTGTCCCCCCCCCCCCCCACGGAGAAAAAAGTCTGGAAGAAACGCTGAACTTTAGTCTCAACCTAAGATAATGAACTCATCATTTTTTGGGTTAGCAAATACACGTTCCATCATTAGTTAGATCATGCTGTCCCATACTTTGATGACCACAAGATTAGCATCAATACAATAGAGGATGCAAGGCATATTTCACCCAGACAATCCAACTATATGACTTTATTAGGGCAGTAAATGAGCTCTACTTCTACTCTGTATAGTACTCTTTTTGGAAAAAAAATGTGTATTTGCATTAAATTATTTCCCTTTAGCTTAATTATTGGCTGTAGTAAGTGCTACTAACCTTGGTATGGAAATAAGTCCTCTGCCATCAGCACTGACCTGGATGTACCCATCTTTGTACATCATTAGAATACCATTCTCACCAGTTGACAAAAACACCATGTTGTTTTCAAATCGTCGGAACCTAATTTTAGAAAAAAATGTATTCATAACATTAACAAAGAACATAGTTGATCTTTGCTTTGTTTTATTTGACTTTGTTAAACATCAATTTTACAAGTTCTTTTATCATATAATATTTTTTTTAAATATCTCAAAAGAATTTGTAAATTGTGTGTAATAACAGACCAAACACTAATAGTTTATTAAGTTAAATTGAAAGTAAAATTTCATAAATATTACGGTTAAAATACAATATTTAAAAAAAATTTTTTACCATAATATTTATGAAATTCTTTCAATTTAACTTAATAAACTGTTGGTGTTTGGTCTGTTATTACATTACTATTATGGATTGTGAAGAATAAAATCCAGTGTTTACTGAATCCTAGCAATAAAGTTATCCCCCATGAAATATTTTTGAATAAAAAAGATTCAATGAGACTGACCTCATCCATGCTGCCACAGTGAACCCTTGTGTACATGATGCCAGATTGCTCATACATTCACCTTCTCTACGACCTACGTCAGCGTACTGGCCACGCCCACTCAGTTGAAGGGCATTGTTTACCTGAGTAAAGTTAAACATTAGCTTTGATGAAATATAATCATAAGGTTAAATAACTGTTATAAAGATATTCAATGTCTAGGCATAGTTATGTAACTAATCAAATGGACCACTGCAATTTTTTTTTATTCAAAGAAAGTTCAATTGAACAATTTAATTAGAGCAGTGGTTCTTAACTTTTTTGGTATTGAACCCCACCAGTTTTATATGCAGATTTACCAAACTCTTCTTCATAATTCTACCATCCGCACTGACAAAATCTGATTGTGAATCGTATGATCTTGGCGGTTCTTAACCTCTATCAAACCCCTGAGCCGTTTAGGAATTTGATTTAAAACAAGGTTAAAAAAAAGAGGCTTAAAAACTATCAGTTTAGGAATAGATGTGAACTACCCAGTTAGAGAAATAAAAAAGGATATTGTGCTGTGCAAAGATTGGCTTACACAACCTTTGAACTTGTAGTTAGGTTATTGTGTCTATATTTGTCATGATGTAGCAACACAAAAGCAGTATAGTATGAGTTGGTACTACCTTGCCAGGTATTAGCACTGGTCTGCCAGATAATGTGATGGACAAATCTGAGTGCATCAAACGGTCCTCATCCAACAGTTCTTCAAACTCAATCAGGTAACTGTGGGGACGACCTAATGACAAAAGTAAATTATAAGCAACTGTTATATTTAAAAACCTTTATGTTATACATATATTTAAATAATCCCTTAAACATATTTTTACAATGTTCACTTCTTATATTATATTTTTTCTTTGTTTTCTCATTTGGTGGAGCTTTTAACTAAATAATGTTATAATTATTGTTTTAACTTTATTATATATAAAAATCTTAAAGTTTCTATAAATGTTTTTTCTCTCAAACTTTCACAGCATGATTGACAGATCTTAAAGACCTTGTGAAAATAAATGCTTAAAATCACAACAATTTATTTTATATCAAAGAATATATTTGCCATAAATGTATGCATTAAAATAAGTTTTAAGCATTCATATCATATCAGCATCTAAACTATTTAAACCAACACCATAATTTAAAATATGTATCCATACTTCGCTGGATATATCCATGTGATGTGAGAAAATCTCTGTCTGCCTGCCACATATCCATGTCATCATACGTAGCTTCAGCGTATCTGCCATCTCTCATATCTATGTTACCACGTCCAAGGTAAAATCTAAAGCATAAAAAACCTTAATTATTTTTTAAGAAACATTAATTACATATACTAAATTTGCTTTATTTTAGTGTAAAGTGATGCAGGTATTAAATCCATATAGTATATAATAAAAAACATTAACAAATCTATTTTAAACAAAAGCAGTCTCTGGGTGCTTTTAAACTGAAAATATATAGCACATGGGTAGATAACTGTTTAGTAAGAGTTATGAGCACGTGCTTGCTTTTCTTTTTCAACCACTATCACAAATATCTGTAGCAAATATAATGTCTTTTAAAGAATACGAGCCGACCCGCGGCGAATCATACACCGCTATTTAGTTGTTTTATTTTCTACTTTTCAGTGATTCATAATTTGAATGCTGCCACTGAAAATATTTGCTTTAAAACACTAAAACCCTCCTTCCCCCAACCCCTAGCCCCCCCCCCCCCCCCCGTGAAAGCAGCCTCCTCTTAGTTACCTCCCCTAAATCTTTTCAAACTAAATTATATGCCCCTAATAGCCGTCACTAAACCCGGCTCTATGATTGTAAACATTTAGCGTGAACCACAGCTCACCAGACCATGTAGGGGTGGGGTGGTAGTAAGGGAGCGTGCTTACAGCTTGGTGTTTTCTAGCATCTCCAAGAGGAGAATTATATATATATAGATAATCAGTGGTTTGGTATTATAGTAACCCTACCTGTCAGTATCATAGGAACCAGAAGGTGGGTCAGTTCTGGCACCAGCAGAAGAATCCTCAGATGTTAATTCATTGTTTATGTACAGACTCAGGCCGCGGAGAGGGTGGAAAGACACCTCAAGGAAGTGCCACTTGTTTTCACTTAGGTTTGTTGTGGTTACCTCCCATTTCTTAGAAGATGTGTTGGCAGTGGCGGTTAAAGATTTTCCCCTGAAAAACACAGACAAGTCAAGAACTTATTTAATGAAATACATTTATCAATTTTATAAACACTTTAACAGATAAACTAAAATGTTTAAAATTTTGGTATTCATTCGATATTGCAAGCAGAAAACACAAATGATGTTAACAGATTAACTAAAATGTTTAAGATTTTGGTATTCATTAGATATTACAAGTAGAAAATGCAAATGATTATGACTATTTTAGAAAGATCATGTACTGTTGCTGAAGTAAACTGAATGTTCTTATCTTGAACTAGAAGCTTAAATGTCTTTAACAGTTACATAAAAAAAGTAATGAATCCTCTTTAGACCTAGCAATCCATTGAGCAGATGACATATAGTTAATATTTTTTTGACCTCTGCATAAAAAAGGAAGGTGTGGTTAGCACTATGTCCAGCCATCTTTACTTTCCCTAACATGAGTTAGGTACCCATCAGAAATAGGTGGACACTGGGATGTCTACTGACTTGGACCTGGATTTGAACTCAAACCCTTCAGGTTATCAACCTAGCATTCTACCACTAGTCCACAGTCTTAACAGTTACATAGTTGTAATAAAACAAATGTCCGTTACATTATCAATTAATTTCAGGACATGGTTATATGTGTATATGTCTAAAATACCCCAGTATGATGTTTAAATTGAACAAATTTTATTTAGTAAGATAAAAGTAAGTAAAAGTAAAGTTCCCTTTTCAAACCTGATGGTCTAGAGGGCAAGTGAAGTAGAGTTCACTTGTTTCTGTGACCTCAGCATATGAAGAGATAGTGTGGTCAGCACTATGCCTTAAGATAAAAGTGACCCAACTAAATCTTGCAGTGTAAATCCTATTTACCTGTATCTGAGAGTTATGCCATTGCTGCCTGTTGACATAAGGTACATATTGTCCTTCAGCCTGTCAGGACGTACCCACATAGAGTACAAGACACCATGGTAACACAGGTCCAGGTTACCAAAGCAATCAGATTTGTGGTCGTTGAAGTCAATGTAGTCGTTGGCGCCATCCAGTTTAATGGCGCGACCCACTTTCCCGTCAATGTGTTCTGGTGACCCCACTAGGCTGACCAGAATGGAGTCGTGGAGAACTCTGTTGCCTGACACCCTCTCAAAGTCAAAGTGGTACCCAGTGGGCCGACCTGCAACAGACAAGAATGTTTATTTTGCTAGGTAGTTACAATCTTAAATTAAAATCTTAAAGCTTCTATACATATATTTTTAGCGCAATTTCCATTCTGGAGAATTGTGTTTATTAACCCGCCATTTCTGGATGTATGAATGTATGAATGAATGGATGGATGGATGGATGGATGGATGTGTGTCCGCAGCTTTAAGTCGTATCTCCTCCTCAACGAAGCAATATCGATGACTAGTCCCAAAAGCAATTATGTTAAGCAAGTTACGAGGATGAACATAGGCCATAAAAATTCCGGGTTTCTTTCATGGATTTCCCGGAAAAGCCAAACAACCTCGAAAAAAATCAGTTTTTGGCCCATATCTCGGCAACCAGACCACTTAGCGACTTGAAACATGTACCAATCGATTCCTGCCATAATTTAGAACAATATTGCCGAAGAAAGTTTTCAAAAATATCCTTTCGTTTGGTCACAAAAATTTTTTTGAATTAATTAAAATTTGGACCGAATTAGTAGGCATATTTATCCAACCACACCACACGCGTCATCACGTTCAATAGCTGCGCCATCACGTTCAATGGCTGCGTCATCACGTTCAGTAGGCGCGCAATGGTTTTTAGTCATGTAACTCTATTGTAAATAAATCATGTAAAATACTGAAAAAAAAATTAATAAAAAACGTTTTAATAACTAACCAATGGTTTTACTAACCCTGCTCTTGATTTACGCTACGACAGAGCTATTTTTAGATAACATAAGGAAATTGCGCTTAAATGTCACTAGACTTTTTAATTAACTTGTTTTCTCAATGTATTTGCAAAATGATGAACAGATCATAAGCCTATTGTAAAAAAAGATGATTGAAATCAAACCAACCTATTTTATATAAAGTAACCAAGCAATAAATTGAATTTCCATATTTCAATTATAAAAGAATTATTAAAAAAACACCTATAACTGATTAAATTTAATTAATATTTTTCTATATTATACTTGGTGAAAGTGTAGCAAAAATACTTCTCCAAGTTTAATGGACTTCCTTAATTTCATTTGCTGATATAATTTAAAAAATTAACCACAATAAACTATAGCAAGTACTACCATATTGTTTTATTGATATGTTCAAATAATTGTATTTATAGGTTCAAATAATTTTATTGAAAGGTTCAAAAACTATTCAGACACCCTATTTGTTACCATTCTGATTGCTGAGCTTAAAATCAGATATTTCAATAAGACAGTACTTTGGAGAATCATAGTTAAACAATGTGTGAATGGTACATTACACAGAAATCCTAATTACAATGAATATTCCCACTAAGGTTAGATTGTGTGAACTTTTCTATAGTTGTAACAGTCAAGAGAGTCTAACACTAGTAATTAAAAAAAAAAAAAAAAAAAACTTTAATCCTGCAAGAGAATCGTTACGGGTCACTTGTAGGTTAGATAGAAATAGGTTAGAATAATCTAGAACTAGGGGAGAGTGCGTGTGTGAGTTGAGTTTACCTTAGAGTATTGTTAACCCCGGTGTGTATATGTATTGTTATCTCAAGGTCGAATGCGGTATAAAAGCTGGAGTGAATGATTGTCAGGGGTTAGTTGCTAGCGATTAGGATGAGGGCTACATTTGAATGTATATATTTGAGACGGAATAAAAGTAGTGAACGTAGTCACGAAGAGTTGTCGTTTAACTGAAACTAACCAGAATGTAACAAGAGTTAACAAAACAAATTACCAGACTTGAGGAACCCAATAGACTGCAACATGTCCCTGCTGCCATAGAAGATGTTAACATCATCCACCACAGCATTGTCTAGCTGCTCCTTGCGTGATGCCACATTGCCTCGTCCAATGAAAGCTTTCTTTTCTGTTGTTGACTTTAAATCCGGGGTTGACCTTTCCCTGATCTGTCTGTCCACGTCAAGGCCATTGACATACAAGTACAGGCCTGAAGTAGGTGACCAGCTGACCTCTACAAAATGCCAGACGCCAGTCGCGAGGCGGTTGTAGCGCACCTCCCAAGTGCTGCGTTCTTTCTGTACAAAGTGGATTGGGAAAAATTAGAGAAATGATAAAGAGATATAATAGAAGAAAAGATACGCTTCTGGACATGGTGATCATTTAAGTAGGTGAAGTTGATTCCCCCTGTTTCTGTGACCTTGACAGCAATATTCCCAGTCTCATTATTTTTCCTGATGTGAGTCAGGGACCCATTTGGTGGTAATAGGGACTTCATACTAATTAAAGCTCTGTTGAAGTTGAGACTTGCAGTTGTGCTCCACCATCCAACCACACTCTGTCCATTAAAAAAGGAAAATAATCCTTTTCAGACCTAACCATCCATCATATTTCTTGACCACAGCATTTGAAGGGAAGGTGTGGTTAGCACTTTGCCCAACTGCCTTTGCTTTCCCTAATATGAGTTAGGTACCCTTCAGAGCTGGGTGGACTCAGGGATGTTCTACTGATTTGGGTCCAGATTCGAACTCGAGACTTTTGGTTCAGCAGCTTAGCAATCTACCACTTAGGCCACACCGTCCCGAAAGGGGATTAAAAAAATAGTTATATTTCCTATGGAATACCATAGTTTTTTTCTACTTTAAGAGTTTTTAAAACAAAAATTTGGTAATATTTTGTCTCTCACCTGAGCAGCAGCTACAAGAGCAGTCCCAAACTGGTAGACATCTAGACCAAATGGTGAGCTAAAGATATAGTTCCTGTTGCTCTCAAGTCTATCAAACCTGCAACATGTCACAGAAAGTTATCAAACATCTAGACCAAATGGTGAGCTAAAGATATAGTTCCTGTTGCTTTTTAGTTTGTTTCTACACTATTAAACTTTCTAAAAATTATAAACACACATAAAGACATGGAATGAAAATATAATTACTGTAAATTAAATTCAGTGTGCAAGTTCAAGGACAATAATTCTTATTTTACTTTGTAAATTGCTATAAAGTCTTGATTAACCCCCTTTATTTAAAATACCTCTAAAATCTAAGAGTAATATGTTTTACTAAACACACTTTGCAACTTACAGCAATTTTTTTTTATCTAATCTTACATTGATAAAATAAAAATAATAAATTAAACATTTTTTTTTTTAAATTACTATAAAACAGTGTTTAGTTAGTAAAAATAATGTGTAAAATCTCTATCAGCTGAAAAAGATAAATAAATTAAAATAAATGTACTCTAAATGCTGTACAATAACTTAATAAAATTAACAAGAGGTAAAAAAACTAGGTTTTATACAAAATTACATATTTTTTTTAAATTTGTGAAAATAATAGGCTTTATTACTAATTACTTCATAAAGAAAGACATGTAGCATTGGTATTAGCATACATTTTTTAAAATTAGAAAATATGTGTATGAAGTAGGCTGAATTAACTGTATAAAGAAAGAAATGTAGAATTGATGTTAGCACTAAATTTTAAAAAATTAAAAGTATGTGAAAAAAACTAGGCGGAATTACTTAATAAAAAAGGACATGTAGAATCCATGTTTGCACTTCTCAAACTCCCCCAAGCACTTCATGGTGGCATCGCCAAGGTCAAGGAACTCTCCTCTGCTGCTGAAACTGGCAGCCTGCCTGATCTTGCCAGGCACAAGTTGAATGTTGCCATGGACACGGGCAGATCCACCAACCATCTCCATCTTGTTGTCCATGATTTTATCCATGGGGAGATAATAATGAAAGGCAGGACCTGCAACCAGTGAACAAAATTATACTCTGTTTAAAAAAATCAAAAACTAATTCTAATCTTTAAGAGGTTAACAAAAAAAGTGTAGAGCTTTATTGTCAATTATCAACAGTAATAAAAAGCTAATTTTTAAAATATTCAGGTTTAACTCTAAATCTGTATATACTATAATTATTTTAAAAAGACCCTATTATAAAATGCCCTTCATGTTATTAACTATAATTTGTCTTCTGGCGTTAATCTTTAAGTTTGATACTCCATTTGCTAACACACAAAAATTTCTAAACCTCATCAATACTTTCAACTCCTGGCTATACAGTGAATTGACAATTGTATGTTAAAAATGGAATGTTGCTACCATAGCCTAAATTCTTGTGTCTTCTGCACTATGTATTTCAAATTCTCAATTCTTATATTTTAAGGGTCTTGCACCCACTAAAACTGTACCAAAACTCCTAAAAAACATTCCATCATCAAGAAACTTTCCATGATGTTGGATTTACCTGTCTCCTTGACTTCAGCTTCTAATCCTACTGCACTAACCATTAGCACACAATAAACCATGTATTTAATTCAGAACAAAATGTCCCATTTCTACGTGTCACCCATGTAGGCCTACACAACCCATAACACAGAACACAAGTTGTATCTAGTATACAAAAAACTCCCAGCTCTTCCTTCTGTTTATGTCTTCATAGTCTTAACAGACCATTGGATGATTGTGTATTGGAAAATCCAAGCACAAAGCATGGGCCCTAAGTTGAGAAGAGCCAGATGTTGCCCATATACCAGGCCCCCTCTCTCCACACAGCTGAGGGACAGGATCTTGTAAGCCTACACCGATCTACATTCTACAACACAACTCACACCTTATAGGCTTTTAAAAAACTAAAAGTAGAATAAGTTCTACTTCTGGTTACCAGAAATCGACGAAAAGTTGAAACAGAACTACAAAATTTGATATAATATATATGAAATTTCATCAACCTAGCTGTAACGATACTCAAGTTATCATGTTCACAGACATACATGCATACCTACTATGTTTTTCAGACTCAGGGAGGAGTAAAACTTTGAGATTTGTGAATTAATAGTTAGTATATGAGAAAGTAAAAACAGTTCTAGCCCTACCTTCAATATACTTCTGTTGTATAGGCCTACACCTACACCAACCCTTAACACATCACACCTTGTATCAAATAGAAAAAAATATCCCGGCCCTACCTTCCTCCCTAACCTCAGCCTCTGTCTTGAAACTTGAGATAAAATGAAAATCGTCCACAGTAATGATCCCGTTATAGTTGGTGGGACCGCTGGCAGTGGCGCGGCCAATGATAAATTCTTTATGCTGGTAGTTGTTGTTGGCTGCTGGTACTTTACGTGAGGCCTTGGTGTGGGCCACCTGGTTCCCGTCAACATACAAAAATAATCCTGCAACATAATAAAACATAATTAATTAATTAATTAACTTTTTATTTTAAGGAAATATGTTTAGCTGCAGGAGTAATATACTAAGAAAGGTCTAGAATCATGTATAGAAAAAACTTATAGGGTGAATTCGACAAAGACGACGAGGTTTGCTTAATTTAAGTTTTATTGTCTGATTCACACCCAAAACCTGTTGCTTAACAATATATAGACTTAAATTTAATTTTCTAACCCTCTACCTGTTTACCACATATTATTGTTTTACTTAAATAAACTTACCTTAATTACATTTTTTATAAAAAATATTAAAATAACGGGAGAATTTTTATACCAGTGTCCGATAATGGAATCTTTTTAAAAAAAGGGGTGATAGGTTACTGATAGTTAACTAAATACACACATGGCTGGCTAATGTCAATGCTAACCCTGTCCCTAACCCTAACCCTGGTCCTACCATACGCCTAACCCTAATTTCTAACCATATAATGGAGGCGAGCGAGTTGACGAGATTCCGTCCCCAATGTTATTGACATGGAATAAAAACGTGCTTTTTAGATTTAGACCGTAAAAAAAAATAAAAAATAAAAACTTAAGCCTAAAATTAATTTAGAAATTTTATATTTTTAGAATAAATGTTATAAAAGTTGCAAATCCAGAGAACTTGAAAATAATTTGTTGAGTTTAAGGCTACATTTCTATTTATTTTCATCAAGCCTAAGTTATAACCGGATGTTTCACTTTCGTAAGACAAATATTGATTGGCTGTACAGTAACTTAGTGATCGATAACTATTTGTTTACAAAACTTTGCAGATCAAGTTTTTAAATTACAATGCAAATTTAAAACCCCATGACCTAGTTTTCTATTTTTAGCTTACAATGTGTACAATAAAATCAATGGCGGCCTATCCAATAGCAGGATGCCATTGTTTATGTCGCCATTACACGTGAAAACCAAATTGTTTTTGCTTTTTTTAAAATTTTTATTTAGTTACCGAAAATATTATAAACATCAAATACATCCAATCTTTAGTAAAGTCCGAAAAAAACCAGATAGACAGGATTTTATAACCATATTAATTGTAACTACGCTGTGCATGATTTTTAAATGAATTTATACACCTCTCAAATACCTTTGAGACTTTTCTCGCTGGTGTCCATTAGTTGAGATTACAATACTACTAACAACCCAACACACCTATTTTATGGAAGAGTCTATTATCAGACATCGGTATCTATAATCATCCAAAAAGACATACCATGTATGCCTACATATAGACGCTCTAGGCTTATGACATTATTAATTAACTACCTTTATCATTAGACCAGGAAGCAGCGACATGGTACCATCTATTGGGTAGAACACTGTTGTCCTGGACTTGCCACTCTTTGCCATCTTTTGTTTTGAAAACAAATTCCAGTCCACTTTTTGAGTAGCTCATTGATATACCGTGACCTTCTGAACTATGGCCGCCATTGGACATGTAAACAACTTTCTCCTCGGGTTTGGACGCAAACTGGAGCCACATTCCAATATAGTAACCTAAAACAAAAATACAATTTTAATTCATTCATTAAAAAATAAACTAGGAAATAACAGAATCCATACTATCCCAAATCAACAACAACAATAATAGTGAATTACTGGTCAGCGGCTATTCATAGTTCATTATCTTTTAATTATGAATAGCTTTCTTCAGAGGCCTGTTCGTGGACTACTACAAATAGATACGCTCTTTTACTTTATGTAAAGGCCTACCAAAAACTTATAATGAATAATGATTACTGTAACAGCATAGTAAAGTAAATGTTTTTTTTTAAATGAAAAGATATTGTGTTACTTAATCTTATAAAACAAAGATCTAGTCCACTTCCTAATTTGTCTCATTATGACAGTGAAGAAAGATGTATTATTGAGAGATTATCTGGTTACCGCCTTTATACAATCATGGGTAAGAACTTAACTTAGGTACAATGGGTAAGAACTTAACCTTCAGGATATTTACCTTTAGAACAATGGGTAGAATTTACCTTTAGTACAATCTGTAAAAACTTACTTTTAGGTCACTTACCTTTAGAACAATGGGTAAGAACTTACCTTTAGAACAAATGGTAAGAACTTACCTTTAGTACAATGGGTAAGAACTTACCTTTAGTACAATGGGTAAGAACTTACCTTTAGGTCACTTACTTTTAGAACAATGGGTAAGAACTTACCTTTAGGTCACTTACCTTTAGAACAATGGGTAAGAACTTACCTTTAGGTCACTTACCTTTAGAACAATGGGTAAGAACTTACCTTTAGAACAAATGGTAAGAACTTACCTTTAGTACAATGGGTAAGAACTTACCTTTAGTACACTTACCTTTAGAACAATGGGTAACTTACCTTTTGGATACTTACCATTAGAATCATATGTAAGAATTTACCTTTGGTACAATGGGTAAGAACTTACCTTTAGTACACTTACCTTTACTACAATGGGTAAGAACTTACCTTTAGAACAATGGGTAAGAACTTACCTTTAGTACAATGGGTAAGACCTAAACTCTAGGACCACGTGTGAGACTCACCTTTAGGACACCGGGACAGGTCACCAAAACACTTTAGTATAATGGGAAAGAACTCACCTTTAGGACACCGCGACAGGTCACCAAAACACTTTAGTACAATGGGAAAGAACTCACCTTTAGGACACCGCGACAGGTCACCAAAACACTTTAGTACAATGGGAAAGAACTCACCTTTAGGACACCGGGACAGGTCACCAAAACACTCGCCCTTGTGGCTGGGCCCACTGACCCTGACCCACTGGCTGCGGCCGTTGATCTGGAGGGCGCTGTTGACCACCCCGGGGACCAGCTCGGGGAGGCCGTACACCCGGGAGTCCAGGCCCGAGGGGTTGACGATCTCATCGTTGACCAGACTGTCCATGGGCAGCTGGTAGCTGGCCAGTAAGTCTGGAGAGATACAGAGAGAATGTTGCATTTAAGTTACAGTCAATGCAGGTTATATACATTACGTTGTCGTCATGGGGTGGATAACTGACTTTCGCGTTTATTTCATGTAAACTATACTATACAGCTTTTAACAAAAAAAAAAAATTCAATGTTAATAGTTAATGAAGTGGAAAGGCGTGAACGTATGGAACAGAAAGTTTCGAGTTCGGCTTCCGGGTTAGAATCTGCAGGACGTCCCTGAGTCCACCCAGCTCTAATGAGTACCTGACTCCTATTAGAGAAACTAAAACACCATAGTGTTGACCACATTATCTCTCTGTATGCTGAGTTACTGAAATAGTTGAATCTACTTCATATGCCCCACGTAAATTTAACCGAACGGGAAAAGTTGATGATGATGATGATAAGATGATGATGGTAGAGTAAGAAAACACAATGTGACGTTTGTTTGGATGTCCCTTTGAACTAAACAAGCCAGTTTGAAAACACCAATGCGACCATAATTCATTAGCGAGCTCCCTCTGCTAACCTCATCCGTGTTCATGTGTGCATATTTGTAGCAATTTATTCAAGCAAATTAAGTGTTTTGAGTTCGGATCCCGGGCTCGAGTCTGTGTTGGGTACCTGACTCACATAAGGCAAACACAGCCGGTGCGCATGGTGCTGAATCGCGTTAGGGAAAGAAAAGACGGCTGAGAATACTGCAGACTAGACTATCCCTTCACATGCAGAGTTCACTAAATCAGATTAACTCTACGAGTGTGACGTCATTTATGGACGACCCCTAGCAAGAAAACCACAAGGAAAAGAAGGAAACCCCAATATACCTGGCGAAGAGAATTGAAAAAGTAACTGACAGGTGGATGTTGTAAATAGTCTATTCTCCACCAGAAGTTAAAAAAAATAAAGAAGAAGAATTATTCAAACAAATACAATTAATCATTGTGAAAACGTAACTATAGCCGACTATATTGTTACCCGTTATAAACTGATTTATGACTGGACTAGCCGAGATCTGGGTTAAGTCTACGGGCCGGTGGAGCGTGGTGTTGACCTACTCAACAGTGTCAACGTTAGGAAGGCCTCTCTCCACGGGGCAGGCAATCAACGTTAATCCCCTGGCGGTGCAGACACGGGGGTCGCCGTGATCCGTCATTTGTAGCGTAGGTCTGAGTGGTGATGTGCAGAGGGGGGGGGGGGGGGGGTTGATGTGTGGGGGAGCGGTGATGTAATTGTATTCAAAGGGAAAGAGTCGCGAAAGGATGTTGATGTGGAGGTTAGTTGTAGCCGTTAGTTCGAGAGGTTTTAAGGAGAGTTGGTGGGCTTCTTTAAGGGAGAAAAGTTAAGTTTACAGAATAGTCTCAGGAGCGACAAAAACATTGAAGTTTAAGGCTGGGTTCAGACAGTTTCTTCCAGGCATCTCTTTGGGGGAGGGGGGGGGGTGTCGGAAGTCTACAGCCTCCCCCCCCCAACGAAATAAATGGGATTTATTTAGAAAATATATACCTACTTTTATCAGTGTCCCCTCCCCCCTTGAAAATTTAGGCCGCCTTCTACCCCCCACCCACCCCCGGAGAAAAAAGTCTGGAAGAAACACTGGCTGGGTTGATAATCGGCATTTGGTAACGTTACGATAGAGAAAAGGCTAAAGCTATCTTTACAGTTTAGTATCAGGGACTGCGCTATAACAATATTGAGGTTCAAGGATAGGTTGATAATCGGCATTTGGTGTCGTTACTATGCCTATTCTAAATATGGAAATGTAGATGCAAAGTAATTTTTTTTTCTAAAGACAAGACGGATCAGAAGACAGATGAAACAGGGTCTACGTTTTAGTCACCTATACGTAAACGTGGTTGTGTAAACATCAATACTCTTTCAACATTAGCTTTCCATCTTGAGATGGTACTCACTTAAGCTGAATAAACTTAATGATTTAACTACTTCTATACGCATCAGATTGCGTTAAGGCCTTGCATCAGTAACCATTACGGTCATGCATTCGCTACATTTTCCGGTATGCCGTATATTGTTTCCTCTATCTTAGCTCTAACACAAGTCACCGGATGTAAGCTTGTACCACGTCTTGAAACTCGACTATCTCCCGCTCAGTGTAAAAATTACCGGACTAGATTTATTAGAGCAAGACTTTTTAATTTGTTATGATAGAATGGCGGCAATAAACGCCGACAAAATGGCGCAGTGTGTCCTACGTTACGTACACTGGAACATTTGTTCCTTCTATAGAACTTTTTCTAATCTGAGAAAATACAGTAGAACAGGTTTTTTTTTTATTTTCCTTCAGGCAATCTTAGAACTGAGCCTGCATATCTGGAGACCACAGTCCAGTTTATCAACGAAGTTAGACTTGTTTAAATCCTCCGACATAAATACAATTAAGAACTCAGAAGAAGAAAGATGGTTGTAAATATTGAAAGTATTTCATCCAGCACATTTCAGCATTACGTGTCAACATGTTATGCGCCATATAGGCCGTTGACTCCGATTTCAACCTGCTTTTTTTTGTCCTGGATTTCCTTTCATAGACTTTTTTTCACCCAAGAATAAATTAGAAGGCAGCAGTTGTTTGACATTGGAGTTGTCTCTCCTAGATGGGTTACTTGCCCCAGCTATCAAGCCTCATCTGTCTGGGCTTGGCAATAATAAAGGGCTAATCATTAAAAGGGCTAATCATTAAAAGGGCGAATTATTAAAAGGGCTAATCATTAAAAGGGCTAATCATTAAAAGGGCTAATCATTAAAAGGGCTGATCATTAAAAGGTCTAATCATTAAAAGGGCTAATCATTAAAAGGGCTAATCATTAAAAGGACTAATCATTAAAAGAGCTAATCATTAAAAGGGCTAATCATTAAAAGGGCTAATCATTAAAAGGGCTAATCATCAAACGGGCTGATCATTAAAAGGGCTAATCATTAAAAGGGCTAATCATTAACAGAGGCTATCGGTAGCCAGTACTAGAGACTGCCCATCAATTAAGACTGGCAGTGAATACAAATTGCCCATAAAGACTAAACATTAATAAAGACAAAAAAATTAATAAAGTATGCGCACTTAATTAGGCTTGGTCATCTAATTTGAGACTGGATACCCAATAACGACCGACATGCAATAAATTAACTAACTAACCCACCTCTACTAGACCCACCATCCAGGTCATAATGCCCTGATTGTGCTTGACAACGCCGGCCTTATTCTTAGGTCAAACTGCTCGCCTACTTAGCCCACACAATTAAAACAAACACTTCATCCGTGTTAATTATAGCCCTCAAGTGTCTGAGTATTATAAGTTTATACAAGCCTGCTTGACAGCAAAGCACATCTTCACACCCCCACCTCACCCACACTTATTTTATTATGCAATTTTCGTGCAAATTATTTTTCACACCACCATCCCAAATGCTAGCTACGATCCTAATTTTTAAACTGCTACACTCTACAATACAAAGCAACATTTAGATATCGAGAACGTTCCCAATGTTTTATTTTTAATGTATAGATCTAAATGTTGTCTACCTTTACACTTGCCAACTTATATCGATGACAACTGTAATATTAATACACTCCCAAAACTGCACCTCTACTTTCTCCCTCCAATAAGAACTAATTTTAACCCTAGTTAGTAATGAAGTATCGCAATCTTTCAGATTTTTTTCCCGAGGAGAGGGGGGGGGGGGGGGGTGTAGGGAGGGGGGGGAAGAGGACACTTGGAAATTTTCGTGGGCGGACAAAATTTTCCTGGGGTGGGGTGGGGGCGGACACTCGTGAACGTATATATTTTCTAATACAATATATTTCGTTCTGTATGTGTGTGTGTGGGGGGGGGGGGGGCGGTAAAAGTTCTTCGCCCCCCCCCCCCTCCAACTCGAACGAAACTTTGATCACCATAGACCAGGGGTCGGCAACCTTTTGAAGCGGAAGAGCCAAAAGTTACAATTTTCAAAATTTCCCTGGTTTTAAAGAGCCACTAACATTTTTTTTATTTCAAGTATTTTATTTTTTTATTAAGATTATTAGTATTTGTGCAAGGAGCTGGAGAGCCGCATCTTGACATCAAAAGAGCCGCATGCGGCTCGCGAGCCGCAGGTTGCCGACCCCTGCCATAGATTATATTATACTTCATCTGTTTTAAGAAAATGAGGTTACATTTAGCCAGCCTTTACCTTAGCCCTGAACCAAACCATAATATTTTTACTAATTACAATTAAAAACTAGAATTAGTAGTAGAAAAGTAGAATGTATGAAGCAGATGTATAAATAACAACAAACAAAACACAGGAGTGGTTGCAAGTTTCTCAGTCAGCTAAAAATGTTGCTCGACCAGTTACACGAAACAAAACAAAACTAAAAAACTTGGATCGGAATTGAATTCTTCACCAACAACAGCGTGTCACAACATAGTTGACCTACAATCAGTGTCAGCACACGTCATGTACGAACTGCGTCGTATGCGTAATACTCTCGCCGCGCATGGCTGAACTGAGAGGGGAGAAAACCCACGCTGTTCATTCATATTTTTTTTTTTTTAAAAACGGAGGCGGGCTAAATAATTGATCATTCGTTCATTCTTTATTCAATGGTCGCTAACCCAGACGAGGGAAGCAGAGATAAAAATCTAAGGCTAAAAATACATCAATCGTTGAGTACGGTATAGAAACGAGCAGTCTTATTTAGGTAAAGTCTGCACGAGTTCTGTTAGGTGACACGTCAGTTTCATGACGAGGACAAAGGCGGGAATAACCCAATCAATATTCATCATTGATTACTTCTGCTGCTCCATCCAACACTGTAACAGGCACTTCATCTTTCATCAACCTTGTTGTATTTTATGTTAACTGGATTGACGCGAAAAAAATAATAGTAGAGGGATTTATTTATTTATTTTTAGGTTAAAAAAAAAAGGGGGGGGGGGGGGTCTCGTGTACGAAGTATAGTGGAAGAATTGTAATCGTGCAAAAAATCGAAATCAATGTTTTCACAAATCTCGTCGTTTTACACGTCCCTAAGTTGGAAAAACATAGTTTTGCAATTGTGTCTGTGTGTCTCTGTGTGTGTCTGTGAACACGAAAACTTGAGTACCATTACAGTTAGGTTGATGAAATTTCATATATAAGTTTTATGTCTTATTTATAGTTCTGTTTCAATTTTTCAGCGATTTCCGGTAACCAGAAGTGGAACTTATTTTTCTTTCTGTTTTTTTAAAAGGCTGTATTGCAGTACTGTTTCTTATAGGAGAAATTTCACTTAGACGTAAAAGATCTAATTCTCAAATCAAAGTTTGAGTAATTGCCGGTGGTCCGCTTTATTCATTGAAACAATTTAAAATCAGGTACTCGTTGTGATTTAAAGATAAAAGCAGTTGTTTCAGTTAGATAGAGTATCTCTTAGTTCTAGAGTGCCAGGCAGCATTTTGTTGTCTGCAGGCGTTATGATCCATATCGTAACCTTTGTACTATAGCCCTAATAACAGTGTGGCTGTACTGTATGCTTGAAATTTATGATAATCCTAGGCACAAACGGCAGTAATGGATATATCAACATTGACATGAAATATGACCAGCCTAGTTCGCTAGAATAGAATAGCGTCGCAACATGATGTATATAAAAAAAAATCAACGGATGTTTTAAATAATGGTGTTTATAAAACTGAACACTGATCTTTCAATTCATGTTCTCTGTATAACTTTATACCGTTAACTGTTCGAGATTTAGGGGATTAAGGCACTTTTAACAGAGGTGAACAGAGTGGATCTGTGTGGGCGGTGACAGCAAGGCAGGATTAACTGATCTAGGCCTACCGTTCATTTCTGGCCGCAGGAGAGTCCCACGAATTAGTCATTTAAGTAATTACGTTAGGTGCAGCGTAACCGAAAAGTGTAGGCCTAGCGGTATTAAATTAACATAGTTTACTAATTAAAGGGAAGCAACTTGTGATCATGTAGAAACAACTAGTAAAAAATAACAACATACACAACATAAAGACAAGAGTAGTAAATAAAAGAACAATACACTTATCTTTTATCTTAACACTCTTATGTGAATGAAAGAAACAATATCAGCTTGCATAAGCACCCAAGGTCTATATATAACAGACGGAATCCATTTTACTTATCAACTGTAAAAATCAAGATAGTTACTTTATTTAAATGGTGCCAGAGTACGAAGTCAATGCTGGAATCTATCGACGCACGTGGGATTACTATCGGATTACCTATCAAATTACCTGAGGCTTTAGTGAAGGACACGGTATTCCCATTATTCAGTAACTAGCGGGGAGACTGGGTAGGTAGTTGAGGCGCCCACACGAGCTTCATACACACAGAACTACACAATCACTGAAGCTGAACCCAAGTTTTGCTTCTATGATCAAATACAATGGGAAACACGGTAGTAGATGACAGTGGGACTGATCTACTACTACAAGACAGCAGTAAAATTGTCGTTACGTTCTTATACATTCAGAGACAGGGGGGTGGGGTGTTCTTTTGTTTATGGTGATGTTTGAAGCTGGTGTAGCATCAATGATGGCTAAAGCTTATGTTAGGGGTCAAAACCTTTTGAGATACTAAAATTTCCCCAACATTTAGTGTTTTTACCGAACCCAAAATGGGAAAATTCATAATGCACTTGAAATTTTTAGCTGAGAACCCCATATGGTAGGAGATTATGAATTCATTCTTTATTGGGCTTAAAATATAATATTTTATAAATGGTGGAAATCCTACGAATAGGTTAATTTTTTTCAAGATGGCCGTCGTTGTCATAGTTACCAAGATTTTCCCACCAATTTTTTAAATGGAAATACACATGTTGATGTAATCTAAAAACTGTAGAGAAATAATTGTTTCCTAAAGAGTATTAAAAAGTATGTTTTTTAAGTTGTTTTTTTTTTACTTGTGCCAACCCCCGTAAACACATTACATCACTTATAACAGAACGAACAGAAGCAGCGCTACACTGTAAGCAGTGCCGCCAATATTTCTCACCAACTTTCTATTTGGCATACAAATGTTTACTTGGCATATCGCCTAAGGGTAGCTGTTAATGCCAGGAATTGCGGATGCGATCCAAAGCTGCTTTCAGGTTTTATAAACACTCAATTTTTCTTCTGACATCAAACAGATGTTTTTATTAGATACTTAAATGTGTTCATGTAAGAGTAAAAGTAGGAAATAATGGCGTTCAAGTTGAAACGTATAAACAACTATGATTTACATTTACGATTTTTTAGTGTATTACTCTGCGGTTATTATTTCCAAGGTTTTCAAAATGTTTTGATTATAAATATCTATTTTAAATATTTATTTATTCGTATACGTTCTAAAGATTCGTTATGTTGTTTCGCAAGGGTGTGGTTATGCTGGTGCCAAAATACAAATATTTTATATTATCCGTGTACCTCATTTTATTGGAACAAAGGTACATATTATTCGAACATAATACACCACATCTGATTAAAACAACAGTAACATATCTAATCGCATAAAGGCCTAACAAAAACAAACAGAAACATAATACCCAACATATAAGTAACTTAAGCACATTACATAACTTATAATAGTTTATCCCCAGACTAGAAATGATGAAGTTCTACGTTAGTAAAGTCGGGATCTGCTATTTGACCCCGCATTCCCATCTTTCTTTACTTATTCAAGATTTCACTTGTTTTTCAACCTCCGTTTCTTCAAAAGAAAAAAAAAAGAAAAAGATTTCCGCCATTTGCTTTGATCTCCACAATTACACAGGAAACTTGTCTTCCCCTACACCCCTTACATCTCCATCATTACACAGGAAACTTGTCTTCCCCCTACACACCTTACATTTCCATCATTACACAGGAAACTTCCCCCTACATAACTTACACCTCTATCATTTTACAGGAAACTTTGTCTATCCCTACACATCTTACTTCTCCATCATTACATGTAATGCTCACCCCATCCCGCTATCTTACATCATCCCCATCCTAACACATAACCCCCCCCCCCCCTAAAATAATTACACTCGGATTATTTACAAAAGCTGAGGTAATTAGAGTGAGCAACCCTACCTGAGGTAGATGCATAAATTACCTGACTGTTATGTACAGTGTCAGCGGTAATCTTTCTGCACCAGGTTACTATAGCAATATCTCCAAGACTTTACGACCGTTTTTTTACTCAACCGTGGTTAATGGGGTGGTGGAGGGTGAGGTGGTTGCTCAATGGGGTGGTAGAGGGTGTGGTGGTTGCTCAATGTGGTGGTGGAGGATGAGGTGGTTGCTCAATGTGATGGTGGAGGGTGTGGTGGTTGCTCAATGTGGTGGTGGAGGGTGTGGTGGTGGAGGGTGTGGTGGTTGCTCAATGTGATGGTGGAGGGTGTGGTGGTTGCTCAATGTGATGGTGGAGGGTGTGGTGGTTGCTCAATGTGATGGTGGAGGGTGTGGTGGTTGCTCAATGTGGTGGTGGAGGGTGTGGTGGTGGAGGGTGTGGTGGTGGAGGGTGTGGTGGTGGAGGGTGTGGTGGTGGAGGATGAGGTGGTGGAGGGTGTTGTTGTTGCTCAATGTGGTGGTGGAGGATGAGGTGGTTGCTCAATGTGATGGTGGAGGGTGTGGTGGTAGAGGGTGTGGTGGTGGAGGGTGTGGTGGTTGCTCAATGTGGTGGTGGAGGGTGTGGTGGTTGCTCAATGTGGTGGTGGAGGGTGTGGTGGTTGCTCAATGTGGTGGTGGAGGATGAGGTGGTGGAGGGTGTTGTTGTTGCTCAATGTGGTGGTGGAGGATGAGGTGGTTGCTCAATGTGATGGTGGAGGGTGTGGTGGTAGAGGGTGTGGTGGTGGAGGGTGTGGTGGTGGAGGGTGTTGTTGTTGCTCAATGTGGTGGTGGAGGGTGTGGTGGTGCAGGGTGTGGTGGTTGCTGAATGGGGTGGTGGAGGGTGTGGTGGTTGCTCAATGTGATGGTGGAGGGTGTGGTGGTTGCTCAATGTGGTGGTAGAGGGTGTTGGTTGCTCAATGTGGTGGTGGAGGGTGTGGTGGTTGCTAAAACCTATGGTTACATTACTTAAGCTTTTGTAAATAATGTTATTTGTAGGTAAAGGTACAGAAGATGTTCAAACATTTTTTAATTTTAAAAATATTAGATTCTTTTTTTTTGTAATAAAGTCTGAGTTTTTTTCTCAATTTTGCCAAGTCGGCACTTGTAACTTTATACGTTTTTAAACGCGGGTTCTTAAGGAGGTTAAAGGTAAAGTTAGGAGAAAAGGTTTAAAACAAAATTGAATCCAATCATAATTTTATGTTAACGAGTAAGAGGTGAGTAGGTTAAAAGTGCGGTTAAGAATAAAGTTACAAGTAAAGTTAAGAGTAAGGTCACTATGAAACAGAGGTCATCGGTGTATACAACGAGGTTCATTTTCAGACCAAAAAGAGCCTTGTTTCTTGACCGCGGCATACGAAAGGATTGTGTGGTCTGCACTTTGCCCAGCCGCCTTAACTCTATGCCCGTCCGCCTATGCCTTCCGAATCAGAGGTGGGTGAACACAGGGATGTCTTGTAGTCCCAAGTCTGGATCTAGATCCGAACTCGAGACCTTCTGGCTAGCAGCCGAACGCTCTACCATTCGACTACGCTGTCCCACACACCAGTTTATAACCAGTTTATAAAGCCATGATATTTCATGCTACTATTACACATTCACCATGAATGGCAAGTAAAATTATCGTCAATTTAAAAAGATAATCCATGCATTAACCGAACGGACTTTGTGCACTAAACACATATAAATACCATCTATTATGGAAACACATTCAAGCTTAATGCTGCCTGAAATAAATCGGTAAAAGTTTGCAACTTTTCAGTAGTCGCCTAATATAATCTCTATAGAATTTAACTCAATGCTGCATGAAATAAATCGGTAAAAGTTTGCAACTTTTCAGTAGTCGCTTACTATAATCTCTATAGAATTTAACTCAATGCTGCATGAAATAAATCGGTAAAAAAACACTTCAAGTGTGCAACTTTTCAGTAATCGCCTACTATAATCTCTATAGAATTTAACTTTAGGATTGAAACTACAGCATAAATCAAAAAACCTCAAATACGATTGACCGATATAGTTTAAAAATAAACGAAAATCTATTTCCAACATAAAGTAGGCCAGCCGTGTTATTATATTTATATGTAGGCTAAAAGTAACTCGATCCAAATTTACCAGCACCCTAGCAAAATTCTACAATGCCGACTGACAAGACGGGCTAGAACTACAATGGTGGGATCTAGTCCCGCTAGAGGTGTTTTTTTTTTAGGCGCGGCTGGAGAGGACGACTGACTCCAAAGTCGACATTCCTGTCTCTGTCTGGTATGAAAGGATTTGGGACTGTCGTGGTCGTCACGTCTGGTTGGTTTTGTCGGCAGAGATTCGCCGCCATCTGTCAACAAGCGACGACATGGTTGGGTTGTGTGTACGACAGCCCGTGTCACGTGGGTGCAGAGGGGCGTGGCGCGGGGAGGAGGTGGGGGAGGGGGGTGTTGTAGTTGTCATCGTAGGTAAGTGTCACACAACCAGTTTACGGGACGGCCAGAGGGGGGATACAAATTGTTGAGAACAGCAGAAAAATTCTAAAGCCTTCCAGTGAAAAAAAGTTGGTACTTTGAATGCGGGTATTCAGTTAGTATTTCTATAAGTGAAAATACCCGTATAATAACTATTAGTCGTGACTATAGTTGAAGTTATAAAATAGCCGGTAGCCGAGTCTTGTAACGATGTATCTGACTAATGCAGTGAAAGGTGAAATGAGGTGAATATGATCTACAAAAAAGATTAGCTACAATTAATGGGGATTGCCACGTCAAAACTTGACATCGTTTGAAGTGTTTAGTACCATACTTATAAACGTGTTAAACATGAAATTCTGGTATATAAAAGTTTGAACAACACTATCTAATGCAACAAGTTGGGAGCTAAAGTGTAAGATTTAAGTTTGATTAACACTATCTTACTATTCTGGTATCAAGATGGTAGCTAAAGTGAAAGATTTAAGTTAAACACTATCATACTAGTTTAGTAAAAAGTTAAAGTATTAGAAAACAAAAACTTTCTACAAAATAAGTGGCAAACATTGACATTAGAAACGTATTGTGGTGTTGCTTATATAATTGTAATTGTCAATCATCACTGTTAGCTAAGATAAACATAAACAAGTAATTGTTTTCTTTTACACATTCGGGGTATGGGGCAAATTAAGTAGAGTCAATCTATTTCTGTGACCTGGACTTGTCTCTCCCCCCCTCCCCACCCCCACACTTACATCTTCGTAGATAATAATGAAAGAAACTCTGGTTCTATTTCTCGCCACCTTTATTCTCCCCAAAGAGAGTCAGGAGCCCTCCAGTCAATGGTGGACTCGAACTCGAGACTTTCGCATTACAGCTTGATCACGTCGTACCCTACTATTTGGTAATTTGTTCCCAACAATGCCTTAACATCAATTATAACTGTTACTATAATGTAAAGCTGGAAATTTTTTTTACAGATAAATGGAATCTAATTTTAGAGCCCCAACTTTTATTATAAATGTTACTGTAATGTAAAGCTGGAAAAATACTATTTTAAAGACAAATTGGATCTAATTTTAGAGCCCCAACTTTCATTATAACTGTTACTGTAATGTAAAGCTGAAAAAAACAATTTCACAAACACATGCAATCTAATTTTAGAGCCCCAACTTTGGCATATAAAGACTCGAGCTGTATATTTGCTACACGGGTTCAATCAGTGAATCCGATCTACAGGACCAGCATATGCTAGGCGAACTAGCGGATTAAACAGGTAAGGAATGGACTGGTCTCGTTTGTAGCGTTACGCCCACTCTAATGTAGCGGTACGTCAAACATACAAGGTGCGGGAATATCTTGGCAAGTTTATCTGTCTAAGATCTGTGTGAGGGGATTTGTGGGAGGGGAATCTGTGGGAGGGGTATAGAGGAGCGCCACTTTATATACCTGTATGACGGAATAAACACGGTCTTTGTTGTTTAACTTTTTTTTTTATTGCAAATGAAGATTTGAAAAGAAAATTCTTTAAATAAAACAAACATCGCACTTGTATGTATGTATGTACAAGTACATTTATATAGACACATATGATTATAACAGAGCATATGTATGTAAAGTATTTCTGGTCTTGAACTTTACAAAGAACAAACTGTTGGAAATTATTACCTCGTAAAAAAATATAAAACAATTCTTGTAGTGATATACATTTCATAGTTACTACAATCACCAGAGTAGAATTTCTATGTATAAAAGATTTGAAACAAATACTGCGATCTGAAGTAGAACAGTTGTTCTTGTATTCTAATGAAATAGACATTGCTGCACCTTGTGTAGTTACCACTTCATGATTCAGTGGGGGCAAATACAGGTAATGTTCACTAGCTGCCAAGCACGTAATAAAAACGGATGAGCAAGAACGTTTTTTTTGTTACCTTTTAAAACTCTTAAATCACAACAAACTATTTTTTACATTACAAAAAGCTTTTTTTTATAAAATCGGGAAAACCCGATAACAAATTAATTCACACCTGGGGGCTTTGGAGTTTGATGAATACGGTATTCTTCTTTATATGCTAGAATCAAGTTTTTGCTATATTCCTAGAAATAAGCCGTTTCAACAATATAATATATGCCTACAATCGAAATTGAATTTGATTTATTCTCTTGGCTTATCGCTCAATGTCTGCGGCCCTATAATTATTTTGCTTGCCAGCAAAAAATTTATAAAATTTTAAACCTGAATTTAAAAAAAAATAATGAATAAATTACATTCCAGAAAGAACATCTTGCTTATTAAAAGAGTATGAGCTTTGTTTTAACCACATCAGCTATTTTAACTGTCGAGAGAAGCTGACGTTTAAAAAATAATCTCTAAAAAAACAGTTAAAGTAAGACAATAATGTCTTGTGTTAGCAGAGGTTCAGAGGGGGGGGGGGGAATCAAGCCAAGGTAAACAGACAAAGATAGTCTGCTCAGTGTGAGTACCATTCTACACGTGCTTTGTAGGGTCAGAGGTCAAGTAGGTGATGAGCGAGAGATGAACTCCAGAGAACATTGTGAAGGAGATGGATAAGGAATTGGATACTGGGGGGTTGATGAGTAGAGGATGGGGAAGTTGGGGTGGTAGATGGTATCGGGGTGTAACATGATTGGGGGAGTTGAACCAACATCACGTGTTAACCGATTTGACCAGATATGTGAACAATGCACAAGCTAATATTTTGGATGTAACTTTTAATGGTCTACAAAATGGCAACGGTAAACAATTGCAACGGTTTATTAGTATAATTACTATTTCAAACCTGACGGTGACCTCGGCAAATGAAGGGATAATGTGGTCAGCGCTATGTTCTCCGGCCGTTACTTTTCCTTAACGTGAGATAGGTACACATCAGAGCTGGATGGAATCAGGGACATTCTACTGACTCGAACCCGGATTTAAACTCGAGACTTTCGGGTTAGCAGTCTAGTGCTCTATCACTAGGCCACACCGTTTCGATTTACATACAGACTAAATGCACCCTTCACCCCCCCCCCCCCCCCCCCCCTTTCCACACACAGCGATGATTTATTGTGATTTAATAAGCTCCCACAATTCTTAAAATCATGGGTAGTCAATAAGATTAAGTCTGACGAAAAACAGGCCCATTCTCTTAATTATAAACATGCTAAAAATTGCACTAGAACCAGACAGATGAACACAGAAAAAAAAAATGTTTACATTAATTATGATAATCTATCTAAAAATAGCGCAGTGTGTTATCTGCGCATGCGTGGGTTTGACTCAGAAAGTGGGCTCACGGTATACACAGTGCTGACGGTTAACCTTTAACACCTGACATCTGTCTGCCCTTGCCCGCCTACATGCCCAAGTTTACCTTACGGTTCTAAACAAATGCCAAGTGACAATGTCATGACGTCATTCTACAGAATTAGGTCTTAGATCTAGGAGAAATTTGAACGGGCGGGAGATGTATTTTCCCATCTCTTCATCGCGAGTGAACCACTCCGTACATAGGGACACATCTATTTTATTCTCAATTATAATAATGGGGATTTTCTCCAACACACGTTAAGATTAGCGTGTCAAAATGTTATGCGCCGTATGGCCTGTTGGTTTCGACTTTATTATGTTTTTCGTTATGGATTTGATTCCATTGTCTTTGTCTAACCTAACCAAGAATCAATCAAGGCTACATTTGAGTTTGGAGTTGTCTCCCCTAGATGTATTGCTGTCCTCAGTTAACGAGTCTCATCTGCCAGGGGAGGGGGGGGGGGATGCGGGGTTGCAAACTCGGGGCTTTTGGAGTTAGTAATCGCATGCTCTTGACCACACTGTCACTTCACATGCCGAGGACACATATATACAGGTGTACTCTACTCCACTTGCCCCATAGACCGTCAGGTTTGAAAGGGAGTTTCACTTGTTTACTTAATCATTCGCTCTACCACCCCACCGCATGTAAAGTGTTATCTGTTTTGTAGCTGAGGATGAGAGGCTTAGGCTAAAGTAACCCGTTCCAAATGGCATGTATACGTATGAGCCAGGTATAGAACGTGATGTCTTCTGGTTAGCTTTCGTACGCTCTAACACCCGGCCACGCAGACACATTATCAACTATATTCAACCAGATAAACGAATCATAAACTAAATTCCTTAAGGCATGGGATATTAGTAAACTGAAACGGTAAAGGGGAGAAAATTGAGTTAGAACAATCACATACAATCATATCAGAGGCGTAGCAACCCTTCCCGGCGCCCGGGGACAAACTTTCAATTTCCCTTCCCCCTCGGGAACAAACCTTCAATTTTCAATTTGCACCCCCTCCTCAAACTTTCCATTTGCGTTTCCATTTTTTGTTTATATTTATAATGCAACCCTAAGGTCGGCGCCCGGGGACATATGTACCCCCCTGCCCCCCCCCCCCCCTTCGCTACGTCTCTGAATCACATACACTATGTCTTGTTACTCTATACACATCTTTAAGCTGTCTAAACGCTTAGCAAACAACGACTTCTTGGTAACGTGTTTTAAACATGCTTGCAAATATGGCTTCAAACCATCAGAAATAAAAAAAAAAAAAAACTGAGGTAATTTTATTAGCCGTTCCTAAATCACAAGACAAGCCGGAAGTCGGGATATATATTAAATGTTGAACCCAGTTTTTGTTGGATTAGATAAAGCTAGTTGCGAAATGTGAAACTAACAGAAATGTACCAGGATAACACAATACCCGGATAACACATAATGACACGTTTTTCTTTCAGGCATCTCCATAGGGGAGGGGAGGGGGTTAAGGCCCCTTCTGAACTCTTCCACAGCCCTACCATTGGATAAAATAGACAGACAATTCCATATAGAAAATATATACTATAATATAATATCCGCTCCCTCACCCCCCACGCTTACAGGAAATTTCAAGAGCCTCTATACCTCGGTAAAAAAAATATCTGAAAGAAACCCTACTAGCGACTCTTCATTAACCCTGTCACGGCTCCAGGTTGCTACCCATACATAGACAACGTAAGGGTTAAGTTAAGTTTAGTCACGTGAACAACACCGGCGTGTCGTGTTTACTCACTACACGAGTACACAGTCCCAAACCTCCATCACAATTACACCTGATTGGTGATTTGAAACTGTGTTTGAAAAAAACGACGGGGCAGTTGACTTGCTATGTGTGACGCAGAGGCGTAGCGAGGGGGGGGGCGGGACATATGCCCCCGGGCGCCGACCTTAGGGGGGGCGCCAAAATGGGTTGGAAAAACCAATTGAAAGTTTGAGGGGGGGGGGTTCAAATGAAAAGTTCGAGGGGGGTGCAAATCGAAAGTTTGAGGGTGAGGGGGTGCAAATGAAAAGTTCGAGGGGGGAGGGGTGCAAATCGAAAGTTTGTCCCCGGGAAGGGTCGCTACGCCTCTGGTGTGACGTCTAACAAGAGACAGCGAATAAACGTTTGCAGATGGCGGCTTGTTGTTTCAGTTGAGTGGCTCGATACATGGCACACGTGTCAAGGCTAGCACACATGGGACATGTCATGTCTAGCCCACGAGACACGTGTCATGTCTAGTACACAACACGTCTGGCACAAAGAACACGTCCGTGTACAGTACAGCACACAACACACTTGCAAAGTCTAGCCCACAACGGGCGTGTCGTGTATAGCACGTAACGTACACGTTTGTGTCTATAGCACACAACACACGTGTCATATCTAACACACAACACACGTGTCATGTCTAGTACACAACACACCCGACATTAGGAAGCAAACTAAACACGCATTATATCCAGCACAAACTCACGTGTCGTCTTAGCACACAACACACGATATATCTAGCACACAACACATGTGTCATATCTAGGACAAAACACACCCATATCTAGCCATGCTTACACAAAAAACGTTGCACGCGAACTTCAATCAATAAATAAGAAACATTCAATATTTTTAACATTCAAGACAACAGAAAAAACATTTAAGTATCATCTAAAATCAATAACTGTAAGTATCATCAAAGATTCTCAAATCTATATTTTTGCAGCTCTAATATTTTTGTTACTGACAAATCATTTCAGACAAAATTAACGCACTTTGTTGTTTAATATCCCATTGTCAAATATCCTTATTTTCATATTAATCAAGGCATGGGTATTAATGCTATTACGTATAGAGGCGAACAAAGTTTTATTTGAGATCCACTGCTAATTCAGCACACAATGCATTTGAGTTTCCGTGTCATCAGGACAATTAATGCAATTATGGTTCATTGACGTAATTGAGGGGTCTCATCTGGGTCACCGACGATGCTGGGTTGAACGGGTCACACATAATTTACCCCCCCCCCTCCCCCCCACCCTGTGAGAGAAACGCCCCATGTAATAAGGCTGCCAAATTGTGACTCACTCCGCGGTGAGTATATTTCCTAGACAGCAGCAGATTCAACAGTAGTACAGCTACCAAAGGGTGAGTCAGTGGTGGCTGTTTTCACGTGCGTGCTGGTGGTGAGCACGTGTTTACATTCGTCAAGGTGTGTTGATGGAGGGATGAGTTGAATGGTTCACGTAGACACAACGGGGGGTAAGAGGGGGGGGGGGGGGAGTGGGGGAGGAAGGTGGTTTTCGGTACTCGTTTCAATGCTAGACCTATATATTCGTTTCAGCCTCGAAATTTATGTTTTAAAGATATCCACAGATTCCCATACATCAAGGTATGGCTGAATTTAATGTGTATGTTATGAAATGCTAATTATGTTATTTTTTTTTTCGTATTTGAATTTAATTGCAATTAATATAAGGGAAGTAATCTACTCTGATAAAAAGAATCGTGTGTTATCATTTCCTTTGGGGAATTTAAACTTTAAAATAACATGCACGAAAATTGCAAAATGAGCATCTTTTAACGAGCTTTTGATTAAAATGTGAGAATGTGGAGAGAATTATACGTTTAACATTTTTATAACGAAAATTTGGTATCTCAAGGGAGAGTATACCGGTACAGGTAGACGGCAGTAAGAGTTTACCTTGATGTATGGGCTGTGCACACTGATGCAATAAACTTCTAGAACAATTTTCTTTAACAAGGCGATATGGGATGGTTTGATTACGAGGTTTTAGTGTATCATGACAAATGTTGAAACTAGCTAGAGGAAAGTTGAGGTGAGATGTGTTGGACAGTGCTGTACACGCGGGATTTTGATGTATGGAACGATTCTATGAGATGTATGAGGGTTTGCTATGTCGAGCTAACGTGCTACAGTTCACTCAGCTACAGTAGACAGAACGATTGTATGAGAAGTATGAAGGTTTGCTATGTTGGTCTAACGTGCTAAAATTCACTCAACTATAACAGAAACAGAAATCAAGAGAAAATAAAGACAGCTGGGCATAATTCTAACCACACTATACCATGACAAGCTTAACTTATAAAAATAGTTAACTCTATTTCATCTTTAGGGCGGCGTGGCCTAAGCGGTAGAGCGCTAGGTTGCTAACCAGAGTTCGAATCTGGTTTCAAGTCAGTAGAACGTATCTGAGTCCACTCAGCTCTGATGGGTACCTAATTCACGTTAAGGAAAGTAAAGACAGTTGGGCATAGTGTTGACCACACTATTGCTTCATGTGCCGAGGTCACAGAAACAGATGAGCTGTATTTCATCTGCCCCCCCCCCCCCCCCCCCGTGTCTTGGGCACGAGCGGTAAAAAAATTATATGATCACATGTCGAAGTCATAGAAATAACTGAAATTTACTCGCTTATCTGGAAACATTTTTTTTTTAAAACTAAGACATGATTTAAATATGTTTTTATAGGTTATAACCGGGGTGCCTGGCAAAACATGCTCCCAAACCACTAACAATATTCTCCAGATTAAAAGATGTTTTAAAATTATTTTCACATAAACACTTTCCCGCTTAGCCATACTTCACAAAGAAATACCTAAGTCATTGTAACAAAAAAAAAATTTCAATTTCAAATAGAAAAAACCTGCACTAGTGATTCGATTTTAATGCAAAGTTCTAGTTAATAACATCTGTTGTAAAACTGCATAACTTGTATCCTTGCCCACTGGCCTAGAACTTTTATCATTGGCATACATATTTGTATCAGTGTGTGTATCTATGTATGCATATCACCATAACCCGCCCCATAATTTTTTGCGATCTAGTTCCATCAATGTAAATGTTTGCAGTACACAACGAATTAGGCATCAGTTTCAGGTAAGGGAAAAAAAATGTACCCAACCCACACGTGTAGCGAGAGTGAGTCAAGTAAAACCACATCATCCTCCCCAGGCACCGTGATGAATGAACGCCGTCTGCGTGGTGATTACAAGCCCGCATTTGTAAGCATGAGATTACATCAAGCCCACATTTGTAAGCCTGAGATTACATCAAGCCCACATTTGTAAGCCTGAGATTACATCAAGCCCACATTTGTAAGTCTGAGATTACATCAAGCCCACATTTGTAAGCCTGAGATTACATCAAGCCCACATTTGTAAGTCTGAGATTACATCAAGCCCACATTTGTAAGCCTGAGATTATATCAAGCCCACACCAAGCCCACATCTGTGAGCGTGTTTGTGAAGAACAATCGCACCTTGATGCGAAAACTCCACAAGGTTAGTCATGAAGCGGAAAGGCAATGCCTGCAACACTGAAAGTTACTTTAACGCTACAAGGTGTCAGAGGGTAACTACTCGTTAAGAATATCGGCTCCATATCGCTACAAATTCCTAACTTTAATCCCAACATGGAGGTTCGGGTAAGCTCATGGTTGTAGATGGGGCTCGATAGCTGGGGGCAGCAAATCGAAAAAAAAAAAAAAAAAAAAAAAAAAAAAGAAAAGCGGGCTGAAATCGGAGTCAACTGCCTATATGGCGCATAACAAGTTGACACGTAATACTTAATTGTGGTTGAGGGAATACCTTTTTCAAACTTCCAACACTAGAATTAAGAAGGAAGAAGAAGAAAGAAGTCTCGACACTAGGCTAGTGTAAAGTAAACATCGCCCCATAATGTTTATAAACGAAGAGAGACTTAGCCGAACCGTTCATTTATAATTACCAGCATTATTAATGGCAGTGTTTCAGAGCATATATCCAAAGTATGGGTGGGGTGGGTGGTAGATTGGGGGGGGGGGGGGGGTAGTGGCATTACCGCCCCATCTAAACCCGAAACAAGACAACCGTACCCATCCCCCGGAAACGGCCTCTGTTTCGCCCTCTATACCTTCTCCATACAAACGAAATAGGATAGGTATAATATTTAGAAAAATACCTGAAAGAAACCTTGTTTTATTATTTTTTTTTTTAAAAGTTGCATCGGGGGAACAAGTTTTTAGACACTGAGACTGGGTTATTCAAACCACGTGGAGTAGATTAATCTCCCATAGTTGATGCTCTCCCCTGACGAAGGTAAATAAACGGATGACGTCAGCCATTTTTTATACTGAAGGTGTTTACATGCTCACAGTAAACAAAAGTTTGCACCGGACGATGATGGGTAGTTGATGCGAGTCTTGTCGTGTAGTTTGGGGTAGCAGTTTAAAACGTGAAGCAGGATTTAATTGATACGAGGGTTAAACAAAGAAAAACACCGCGGACATTACGGAGGGGGGGGGGGGGGGGGATACGAATTCCGCATTCTGGACAGTATTTTTTCTGACGAATACTGAGTAAAGTAAATATTGAAAAAAAAAATATTAAAAAAAAACCAACAAAACATTAGCATTAATGGGAAATAGTTAAGATAGTAATAAATAATTAAATTAAAAAAAAATATTGAAAAAAATTACTTTTGTTAAGAAGTAGGCCTAACAGGAGAACAGACTGGTTTTTTTTTTTTTTTTTTTTTTTTTTTTTTTTGTAAATGACTTCATAGTTGCTTTTTTTTTTACCAAACACAAAATTAACAATAATAAGAAAAAGTTCGATCAAAAGGTACGGCTAACCGAAATGAACCAGAAAACTTAAATATAAATCAAACAAAAAAAAGGTATTCTCGAAATATGGCTAGCAACATAAAAAACAAAACAAAAAACAACCCAACAACCGGTTTAGTGTTGCAAGTTAATTTACTCTAAGCTTCGCGGAAAACACGAAACATATGGTTTAGGGCTTATGGTAGCTATTTTATTGTACTCATGAGCTTCGCGGAAACAACACAGTAAGTTAGCGGCCACCTATGTAACAAAGCGAACACGATACTCATTTTCTGATCACCCTGCCAACAGTCAGACTGACGAACACACAGACAAACACACGCACAAACCAACACAGCTACACGTAAAAAAAAAACTGCTGATCTAGGCACATTGCTACCTTTGTGTTTATACGGCTACTCCCTAGGTCATGTTGGGGAGAGGTGGGGTGGGGGAACATAACATGGATATTGATCGACGACATACGTGTTCGCACACGCGCCCGTGAGCAGCAGCATCTACCTGTTGGGAGGGGTGGGGTGGTGTGTGTGTGTGGGGGGGGGGGGGTGGGGTGGGGGTGGAGGGGCAGGAACAAAAAGATGGAACAATTAAACGTTACAGTGTAGGGGAGATGGTTATCTGAACACGGATGGGATTCCAGAGCTTGTTCTGCTGTAAGATAATAACTCACTCAGATAAAGCCGGGGGAGGGGCGTGTTAAGCGTGTGTGTATGTGGGGTGTGTGTGTCTGTGTGTGTGTGAGGGGGGGGGGGTGAACATTTGGTTCTAAACAGCTAACCGTAACGCCGTATTCAAGCCACAAGGTTAGAGTTAGCCCAAGGTTAAAGTTTTTTTTTTCAGGAATATCTTCGGGGGAAAAAGAAAAACGAAGTAGAAAAATATAATATATAATTTATTTAGAAAACATATTTTAACCAGTGTCCACATCTCCCCTCTACACGAGAATTTTAGTCCGCAATCCCCCCCCCCCCCCTCTAAAATTTTCAAGTGCTTCCCCGAAGAATATTGTCTCTAACACTAGATAAAGTAGTCGAATTAGAGAATCATTAATAGACACTGATGAAGTTAATTAACGTGTTGTGAAGTTAATCACTAGGCAACGCCAAAACCAAAACCATGTGTTGTGGTTAGTTTGAGGTGAGTACTTGTGCTGGTGGTTAAGTATCTCTGAGCGCATATTGGGTGATTTCATCGCTTGTGTTACAATGCTATAGCATCATCTACGTATTTTTTTTAAAGATGAAGTGTTTGTTTATTTATATTAATGTAAACAGAAAGTGATATTTCAACGTTGGGTTTAAACTGTTCTGTCTTTACTTGGACTATATTCTGTACTTTTGTCTAACCTTGGCGTCGAAATATCACTTTCTGTTTACATTGCTATTTCAGTAACAACGCCTGCTTCCATCCCCTCTACTTGTATATTTATAAGAATCTGTCAGTCTTTTCAAATTAAACCTAATTTGGTCTAAGACGGAATTTTAAATATGATAATATAAACAAATTACAGTTAAAACCCGGTTAAACATGATTTAGTTCCGCGTTTAAATAAATCTATTCAAAATAACATGTCTTTTATAGTTGATAAAATAAAAAAAATAAAAGACATAGGAAGCGACAAGATGTCTGTAAAATCAAGACGTATTAATATCACAGGGACGTGAATATAACGAGTATTGTGTTACACCTAACACCATATTGACGTGATGTCAAATGTGAAATGTAATAGTTGTGTGAGGTGACTTTACGCCACTGTGGAGGATTACTCTAGCAGCTCATGTGTCGAGAAAACGAATGGGTTATCTTTTCTTTGTTGTGTCTGGCTTTAAAGTGCGAATGGGCGATAACTCCGAGATTTGTTGACGTTTTCCTTTTAAAATATGGATGTCATTGAAGGTAAATAAAATACATTTTTTTAAATATTTATTTTTTTGTAAACAGCTAATTAAAAACAGCGAAGGCTAGGGAAATCCAATCATTTTTAACGCCGTGTTAACTTGAAACCGCAGCCGATTCAAATTACTCGCACGTAACACAAACATATTTTTTAAACAAATTTAGTTTAAAAATACAACTTTTCTATTCAATTTTAGTAGTACGTTGCCACAGCCAAAGAAAAAAAAAAACAGGCTGCTGGAAAGTATTTTTTTAATAATAGGTTTTAGATAAAGGTGCACTCAACATTGGACAATGCACGTAAGGCCAATGCCCTGCTGTGGTCAAACCACCTATGGTCTAACCACCTATGGTAAAACCACCTATGGTCTAACCAGCTATGGTCAAACCATCTATGCTCAAATCATCTATGGTCTAACCACCTATGGTCAAACCACCTGTGGTCTAACCATCTATAGTCTAACCACCTATGGTCAAACCACCTGTGGTCTAACCATCTATGGTCTAACCAACTATGGTCAAACCACCTGTGGTCTAACCACCTATGGTCTAACCATCTATGGTCTAACCACCTATAGACAAACCACCTATGGTTAAACCACCTATGGTCAAACCACCTATGGTCAAACTACCTATGGTAAAACCACCTATGGTCTAACCATCTATGGTGAAACCATCTATGATGAAATCATATATGGTCAAATCACCTATGGTCTAACCACCTATGGTCTAACCAACTATGGTCTAACCAACTATGGTTAAACCACCTGTGGTCTAACCTCCTATGGTCAAACCACCTATGGTCTAACCATCTATGGTCAAACCACTTATGGTCTAACCACATATGATCTAACCACCTATGGTCTAACCACCTATGGTCTAATCACCTATGGTCAAACCACCTATGGTCTAACCACCTATAGTCTAACCACCTATGGTCAAACCACCTGTGGTCTAACCAACTATGGTCAAACCACCTGTGGTCTAACCATCTATGGTCTAACCACCTATGATCTAACCATCTATACTCAAACTATCTATGGTCAAAACACCTGTGGCCAAATTTCCGCGTATCGATAATAACAAAATTCATCAAAATACAAAAATGGTTTTAATCTAACAAAGACTTATAAATCTCTGATTCGTTTTTTTTTTCGCACGATGTGTATGTTTGAGCAAATTAGTATGTAACCACTCCACACGTCCATATTGAACTTTTGGTACACGAGAATCGTTATGTGGACATACACAGTAAATAAACTATATTGGTGTGTTACAAGTGTAGTATTGGGTTCGTCTAGCCTTGACTGGTGAAAGTGTCTTTTGCCCACATACATACTTAGGGCTGTTTACACATACATCTAGTGGCGTAGGCAGGGTGCGGGTTAAGGAAGGACCGTATGAATTTACATATAGAAATATGTAGGAGTGGGGTGGATTAACAGTGAGCCAGATGGCGTTTCAATAGAATCAACAAGGTGGTTGTGTGTCTTTAGGCTATGAACACAATGCATAGTGAAACCTGGGTCTTATAACCAACGACGAATTTCATCAAGTGAATGAATGAATACTACAGGGTTGTTATAAGGACCAGTGATAGCTGGGACCTGACTGTTTATAACTTGACAAACTGACGTTTATTGCCTGGGCACCTTTGTATGACGTAAGATGGTTAAGGAAACTGCTACCAGCTGCACTAGGGTGTTTATATACACACATACATACCTACATACATACATACATAAACAACGCACATACATATACACACACTCACATACATAGATGCAAAAATACATATACATACATACACACACACACACACACATATATATATATATATATATATATATATATATATATATATATATATATATATATATATATATATATATATATATTAGAAAGATGGGTTATGCACCTAGGTTATGCATATAGACACAAAATATATTCTATTATGTAGAATTGTATAGGCGTGCACAGTAATTAGCCACAGAGAGAGGGAGAGAGCGGTGGGATTGGCAAGATGAATAGACAACCAGGTTGGAAACATGAGACTGTGGTTGTGTGAACCAGCGAGACAGGTCTGCAGGGAAGACAGGTCAGGGAAGACAGGTCAGGGAAGACAGGTGTCTGTAAAGACAGGTCAGCAGGAACAGGTTCAGTCAACCGGTGCTGGAGACACCAGACTAGCGACATGGGGGGAGGGGGTGGCGGAGGGGGGGGGGGGGGGGTTAAAAAGGGGTTAAACAGAATTACATGGGGGACGGGGGATGGGGGATGACGGTGGATGGGAGAATACGGTGGATGGGGGATGACGATGGATGGGGGATGACGGTGGATGGGGGATGACGGTGGATGGGGGATGATGGGGGATGGGGGAAGACGGTGGATGGAGTATCGCGGTGGATGGGGGATGACGGTGGATGGGGGATGACGGTGGATGGGGGATGACGGTGGGTGGGGGATCACGGTGGACGGGGGAGGGGGGACATCAAGAAATGGTCGAAAAAGAACGAGCGATCCGGGTGTGACATGAACACCTATAGAGGTCTTGGTGTTTTACATCTGATAGCCTAAAGTGTGCTACCAGCGTTATGCTTGTGCTGCATTGTTACCATGTACGTGTTATCGATTAGCCGTACCCACAAGATGTGACGTGCAGGTCTGTAGGTGTGTGCGTGCTTAATACCTGAAGTTTCACCTGTATCACTGACATCATGCACTGAATGCATTACTTGTAACGTCGATTACAAAGCATTAATATATTGTAACCGATTACCGGTATTCCAATATTCATACACGTGGTATCGCGGAGCTGTGCCTCTATGTATCACATACACTTGTTATCCCTTTGGACATTAGTATTTTAATAATCGATTACTGTTAGTTGAATATTTCGTTATTGGTTATTTGTTGATACACATCTAATACTACTATTTTTATCCAACATATAGAACAAGCTGTTCTTAAAATTGTGAAAGGTGTCGAACCGCACCAATTTCATGTGGGTATTCATCGAAACCTTCTTAATAGTTCTATCATCCGCACTGACAAAAAAATTCTGATCGTGAATCATATGAATCAGGTGTGTCTTGTACCCCTGAGACTGCATCACCGAACCCCTGGGGTTCGACCGAACCCAGGTTAAGAACCACTACTATAGATCTAACAAGAATCAAGACTAACAACACGATGCAATATATTGTAAGTGCGAAAATATGAGAACAGAAATCAGATTCAAGAAGTGCTGCAACGACTGTAACGGTCGCCTCGACAGGCAGGCCTAAATCTAAATGTTCGGCGTTTCAAGTCGAATTGACATTCGGTGACCTAGTTTTGAGACGGGAGAGTAAACAAGGCAATACAGGTCTGTCTCGATGTAACTTCGGGCTGTGACCTATTTACTCGTGTGACCTATATACTATTTTTAAGTTATGCATACAAGCAAACGTATTTTAATTCAATAAAAAGTGACAATCAAGAATAATTCCGTTGTTTCGATTTAGTTTTCAACTTTGCTTAGCAAAAGAAAAAGTTAAAAAAAAAAGAAAATCAAGCTTGACGCGTTGATATCTCAACAACATCAACAAAAAATCACCTTTAAACTTGATTCCTGTCTCGCCATACTGGCTTCGAATTAGTCCACCCCCCACCCCTCCGCGCAAAGAAAAAACAAGTTTCACGAAGACCTAACACACTGCAGTATCTGCACAAACACACAAAGTGTACACAGTCCCGGCTGGCTAAATTAGCACACAGACACACATACATACATACATACATACATACATACATACATACATACATACATACATACATACATACATACATACATACACACATATATTGGCCTACATACATATACACACATACTTACACATACAAACACAAACATAAATACGCACACTTAGTCCAAGTGCTTAGAACAACAATTTAAATTTACATTCAATTCATTGAATTTCTGTTAAAGTCTGTCAGTGTATGTGTACAATTGAGTGTGTAGGCAGGTTGATAAAATACACATACAGATATAGAATGTTACATGGGACGGCGTGGTCTAGCTGTAGAGCACTAGACGATAACCCTAAAGTTTCGAGTACGAAACTGGGTTCATGTCTGTGGAACGTCCACCCACTTGAAATTTTTTTTTTGGGGGGGGGGGGGGGCGATGAATCGTTAGGTCTAAAGATGAATCTTTAGATTATATAGAACAGTCGACATAAATGACTGTATACATGCAGAAGCTTAACTGGGAAGTTATAAACATATTTCGACCCCCCCCCCCCACCCGATCTCCTTATCTATTATCAGATACGTCACCGACCCAAACAATCATTATAGTCTACAAACAGAAATGTAGGTGACAAGTTTAAAATGTGTGACGTGGGGTTTACTCAAACACGGTTTCCGTGAGTCACCCGGTGGCTTTACACTACCCCTGAAACATCCGTCCCCAAATTTGGTCAGGTCAGGGTGACCTTTCAGACGGGTAAGGTCCAGGTAAGGCAGAGCCGACAGTTATATAATCTATTTTTTCCTAGGGCAACCTTATTCTAACAACTGTAGCTATCATAATAAAGGCATGTTTTATTTTAGCTATAAAATATAGTGATGATGGTGAAGGTTGACAATGACAAGTAAAAGTTCTCCTTCCGGACCTACATAGTGCAGGTGAAGTAGAGTTTATCTGTTTTTTTTTATCACGGCATGTGAAGAGATGTTAGCTTAATGCCCAGTCGCCTTTACACTTCTTTATATGAGTAAGGTAGCCTACTCATCAAAGCTCGGTTGACGCAGGGACACCTACAGACTGGAGTCTAAGATCCAAACTCAATATTTTGAGTTAGAAGTCGAGCACCCGACCACACCGTTCCAATACTAACGTAGACTATTCATGAAATATCACACGGTGTGTGAAGGTATGTGGTGTAAGCACCAAGATGGACAACACGCTGGTGTGTACTCACCCTTGATGCATTCTGCACGGTAATCACAATTACATCCTGGTTGTGAGCCTTGACTGATACATAAACAATCCTTGGAGCAGCGGTTGTCTACGTCACAAATTTCCACTGGGTAGTCCTGTACACCTTTACCTTCAAGCATTTTCGCCCTGCATTAGATAAACATTTCATATATAGGTATATATATATATATATATATATATATATATATATATATATATATATATATATATATATATACTCTTTATTAAGTATGTACATCTGAACACTCATCATACAATTACAGTAGACACACAGAGAGAGCGAGAGTGAGAGCTAGAGAGATTAAAGGGTAGTTCGGATCATTTTGGAGCTAACCAACTACTCAGATAGGAGCAGTACCCAAATAGACCAGCATAAACCGTACCCTACAAGACAAGCAGACAAGACTATAAATAAGACTGGAACATTACCAGAGTTTATTCCAGGCATCTCTTTGGGGAGGGGTGGGGGCGAAAAAAAAGTCTCCGCCCCCCCCCCCCCTCCCCCGGAAGGAATGGATTTTATATCTAGAGAAAACAAATACTTTTACAAATGTCCGCCCACGCCCCGAAAAATGTTATCCGCCCATCGAAAATATCATGTGTCTCCCCCCCCTTCCCCGGAGAAAAAAGTCTGGAAGTACAAGTGGAAAAAACATTGAACACTGCACAACAAAATAAGACTGAAAGACCTTATCTAGGAGCAGTACCCAACTAGACCATCACAAGCAGTACCCAACTAGACCATCTCAAGCAGTACATTTACTAGACCACCTCAAGCAGTACCCAACTAGACCATCTCAAGCAGTACCCAACTAGACCAACTCAAACAGTACCCAACTAGACTACCTCAAGCAGTACCCAACTAGACCATCTCAAGCATTACCCAACTCCTCAGCTAGGAGCAGTACCCAACTACTCAGCTAGGAGCAGTACCCAACTAGACCATCACAAGCATTACCCAAACTACTCAGCTAGGAGCAGTACCCAACTAGACCATCACAAGCATTACCCAACTACTCAGCTAGGAGCAGTACCTTTACTAGACCACCTCAAGCAGTTCCCAACTAAACCACCTCAAGCAATACCCAACTAAACCACCTCAAGCAATACCCAACTAGACCACCTCAAGCAGTACCCAACTAGACCATCTCAAACAGTACCCCCAGTACTCAGCTAGAAGCAGTACCCAACTAGACCACCTCAAGCAGTACCCAACTAGACCACCTCAAGCAGTACCCAACTAGACCACCTCAAGAAGTACCCCCAGTACTCAGCTAGAAGCAGTACCCAACTAGACCACCTCAAGCAGTACCCAACTAGACCACCTCAAGCAGTACCCAACTAGACCACCTCAAGAAGTACCCCCAGTACTCAGCTAGAAGCAGTACCCAACTAGACCACCTCAAGCAGTACCCAACTAGACCACCTCAAACAGTACCCAACTAGACCACCTCAAGCAGTACCCAACTAGACCACCTCAAGCAGTACCCAACAAGACTACCTCAAGCAGTACCCAACTAGACTACCTCAAGCAGTACCCAACTAGACCACCTCAAGCAGTACCCAACTAGACCACCTCAAGCAGTACCCAACTAGACCACCTCAAGCAGTACCCAACTAGACTACCTCAAGCAGTACCCAACTAGACCATCACAAGCAGTACCCAACTACTCAGCTAGGAGCAGTACCCAACTCCTCATCTAGGAGCAGTACCTTTACTAGACCACCTCAAGCAGTACCCAACTAGACCATCATACGCAGTACCCCAACTCCTCATCTAGGAGCAGTACTGACCTAGCAGGCAGACAGGAGCAGTTGAAGTAGATGACGTTCCTCATCTCCCCGTTAAAGACGGAGGCCCTGAGGTTTGAGGGTAGCACGCTCTGGGACAGGCTCTGGTTGTAGTCCCGGGGCAGGCCGCCAAAGTACACGTAGTTGTTGGTGTCCAGGTGCTCGCCGAAGCTGAAGTCTGACCCAAACGCCACCTGGGGGTGGGGGAGAGAGGCTGGCGTTATTGGGTGCACATAGTTCATTAGGGTCGTTAGTAAACTATACTTGTAACTCGGGAATAGGAGGGCATTCAATTATGTATTATTTGAAAAGGAAAGGATCTCAAACACAAAATTGAAATTTGAAAGTTAGTGTTTACTTCTAATAAACAGTGAAAACAAAATTTAAATTATTTAATCGCTTTTTACAAGCTTTAATTTTTTTTTATATATTTAAAGTAACCGCAGCTTTATTATATTTTTTAAAATTATTTTATATTTAATACAAATTTAATTATTTTCTTCTTTTTAGTGCATTTACAAAAGCTTGTAAATATAAACGTTTTTATGTATTTATTATGTTTTAGTCAAATCACTAACTGCGCTGGTTAAAATAAAAAAAAATAAATAATCAGCCATGTCCGATAACTCGGGTGATGCCGCAACAGCTGGATTACCTACCCTGCTCTCCTGACTGTTGTCTACCGTCATGATGGTCTCCATCCGGTTCCGCCTGACCTGCACGTTGTGCCACTGGCCGTTGTTCAGGTTCCTGCCCAAGGTCATTGTGACATTCTGATAGTTCTCTCGGACAAAGTTAATCCAGAGCTGAACGGTGCCATCAATCAAGGCCACCTGGAGAAGGAAGGTCATGTTCATTAATTTTAATTAATGAGATGGGACAGCAATTATATTTATCATCATCTTTTCCCGTTCGTACCCTAGACACATGAGGTATAATGTGCATTGTTTCTTCTAGACTTTTTTTTCTCGGGCGGACAACATTTTCTAGGGGGGTGGGGATATTGGTAAAAGTATATGTTTTCTATATAAATTCCATTTCGATGGGGGGGGGGGGACACGACAAAGAGCCCTCCCCCCTTATGATATGCCGGGAAGAAACTCAGATAGTGTGGTCAGCAAAATGCTCAACCGTCTTAGTTTCCCTAACGTGAATAAGATAATCATTGAGAAGCTGGGTGATTTCGCGGACGTGCTACATAATCGGGCCAAGGATTCGAACTTTACTTTTAGGGTTAGCAGGATTCGCTCTGCCATCCGACCACGCCGTTCCGCAGTTGGATTGTGTGTAGATCTTTATTCGGCAAACTAATACAGGAAGTTTACTGTCCTCCATTTTTAAATCCCTTTTATTTTTTTATTTTTTTTATTTCAACTCTGAATGTGAGTAACATTCCCACCCCCTTCTGCACCTCCCACACATATAATATTGGTGCTCATTTGCATCTGAGTATTACGGTTACCTGAGAACCACTCACCTATAACTAGTTCGTACAATAACGCCAGGTATATTTCAAAAGTATTTTAACATTAAAATGTACATTATTGTTTTCCTTATCAAACCAGTATGGAATGTATAATTAGCACAAAATCCTGCTTCTGAGTTACATAAACAAGTATTTCCTGAGAGATAGGAGCCTGCCAGTTCTGTTTCGTCGAGGAATGTCAGAGTTTAAACACAAGCAAACTCCTGCCAAGAATGTGTTTGTGCGGGTATAAAAACTCGAGCCTATATACACCTGCGTTAATGCTTCGAGGGGAGGTTTATATTGATGTGCTTAATGAATCCATTAGGCAAAGATCTAGTACACACGTTTCAAACGTTGAGTCAATGGTGCTGGGCGAAACGGTCGCGTCATCAAGGATACATCAAGATACTCTTGTTAATAAAGACGTTTCGTTTATTGGTAAAGTTGCTGATGCACGGGATATAAGTAGCATCGTATGATATTTATGATGTAAAGTGAAGTTCCATGTGCCAAGTGCAGTAGAGTTTACCTGTGGTCCAGTCGCCTTTACTTTCTCTAACGTGAGTTAGGTACCCATCTGAGCAAGGTGGACTAAGGGACATTCTAGTGAATTGAACCCGTATTCGAACTCGAGACTTTCGGGTTAGCAGTCTAACGCTCCACCGCTAAGCCACGCCGTCCAATCTGTACGATGACGGGGTACTCAGACCCAGAGGCGTAGCGAGGGGGTACAGGGGGTGCGGACCGCACCGGGTGACACCATTTAGGGGGTGACACCAAGGCAAAAAATAGCAAATCATATAGAGAAAAATGATAATTCCCAGTTAATTAAGTGATTAATTCGAGTCTTTTAAGAGGTGCAAATCGAAAGTTTAAGGGGGGGGGGGTGCAAATAGAAAATTGAAAGTTTGTCCCCGGGAAGGGTCGCTACACCATTAAGTGCCGCACCGGCAGACACCCGACCTCGCTACGCCACTACTCAGACCTGCTACCAACCAACCCATGGGCACATTGATGAAGATGTTTAATAGGAACAAGCCCACGCATCACGTTTGGCTGGTGCGAACATATTTTTATATTGAAAATATTTTTATCAGCATTCTTTCATATTGCCTATAAACGCAATGCCCGTTCCGTTTTCATTAAGATTAAAACCTGTTTTTTGGAGGTTTAAGGTTCACCAACTTCTATAATAAAGACATATTTGATGGGACGTCTTGTGTGGCCGGATGTTGTAATGTAAGACAACCGCCAATATTGCGTGCAGCAAGTTAAAAGAACACTTACATAAAGCATTGAGCGAGGGTCATATCGGAGCTTACAAGAAAACCTGTATATCGGCCTATACAAAATCACAGACACTAGATTTACTACCGGTGACTCAATGGCTTTCACAAACACCGCCTACTCTTCTAAAAATAAAAATGAATTCGGCATTTTTTTTTTAAATCGACTCAATGCTTACACAAACGCCGCCTACTCTTACCACCCATTAAAAAAAACGCATTCGGCATTTTTATAATCGACTCAATACTTTTCTAACACCGCCTACTCGATAGTCTACATTTTTAAAAGTCGACTCAATGCTTAAATAAAAATTATAACTGGACGCTTACAAAAGCTATAGGCTATTTTCTTACAGAAAGCGCTTATTTAATTCACACACCGTACCGTAATAGTTGACATTGTATTTAAGTTGTAATTTACCACCAAACAATCATGTAATAGTTCGACAAGGTACTTTAACAATCTCTTATCACTCGGTCAATATGTGCATTGCGACCCCCCCCTCCCCCCCCCCCACACACACACATAAATCCCCTCATACATTCATAAAATATATTGATAACTGGTCTACAAAAGAACTGACAACACATGTTAGTGTGTTAACTGGTGTACAGAAGAACACACGGACAACACATGTCAACGTGTGCTCCAACACGACCCATGGCCTACAATTTCCAGTTTAAACACGGCGCTTCAATAGACGGGAGGAATCTCTAAACCAACACGGACACAAACATCCATTGTTAAAGTTGTAACTATAACCCTTTCGTTCATAGAAATCACTTGCCGCAGTCATAACTGAAATCAATAGCAACAAACATCCAAGTTTGAACTTAGAACCAAAAGATAAAGTTTAAAATAATCAAACCAATGTGTTTTTGGTTGGAATAATAAACAGTTACAATATTTCGTCACTGAGCAAACTCAGCCTAATTTGGTACTCAATCTAATGCTCAATGATTTAGCCGTTTATGCCTTTTAATGAATAGGAGGCAACAGATGGTCAGCTTGACCTGTAGTTAATCAGGGATAGATACGCTCCACTGGTTTTATCACTGAACCAACCGGTTCAGCCAATAAAATTTTGTAAAATTTCGAATACCTGTCCATCCCCTACCCAGAGGCGTAGCGACACCTCCCGGCGCCCGGGAACAAACTTTCGATTTGGCGGCCCCCCCCCCTATATTTTTTTATATTTATAATTCAAAATAGCAGCTAAAATGAGCTTATTTTGGCGCCCCTAGGGTCGGCGCCCGGGGACATATGCCCCCCGGTCGCTACGCCTCTGCCCCTACCCCATATATTATGTACGTCTACCTACGTAGATTACTTATAATTCGCAGTAAGTTAAGTCAATAACACACTTCTTCTTCGTCGTTATATATTTGATATTTGAGGGAATTTCTTCCAATAAAACTAATTATTACGTGTAACCTTAGTATGCCACGTATGGTCGTTTGACTCCTTCTGCAGACTGTTTTTCTTTTAGGATTTGCTCCCAAATTTGTCCACACAAAAATTGTCCATATGGCGGAATTTGTTTGATTTGGGAGTTTTTTTTTCTCCTAGAGGGGTTGATGTATCCTGGTTGGATTTCGAACTCAGGACTTTTAACAGTATTGCACCTTCGCCGGCTCACGTGCCCCCCCCCCCCCCCCCCCCCCCCTCCAACCCTCAGGCCAGCCAATAGCATGTTCTGTGTGTGTACTATTTTGCATTCTCTGCCCACTTCCTATCATTTACATGTGTCCCATGCAATCTATTTATTGGCTTAAGCTATGTGGACAAAGCGGTAGAAAACCAATTGAAACAAAGGGCTGGTTGTATATTTCAATATACCGTTCTGTAGTACACAAAATGGGATTGCATGAGCTAGTGGTAGAGCACTATACTGCTAACCCAAAGTCTCCATTGCAAATCCGGGTTCAAGTCAGCAGTACGTCCCTGAGTCCTCCCAGCTCTCATAGGTACCTTACCCACGTTTAGGAAAAGTAAAGGCGGCTGGGCATTGTGCTGACCACACTATCTTTTCATATGCAGAGGTCACATAAACAGGTGAATTCTACTTCACTTGCACATAACCTTAACTCAGGGTACATAAGCAACCCAATAGACAACCCACTGAAACAAAGGCATGGTTGCGTAAATCAATATGCCGTTATGTAATACATAAACCAACAGCCCTTAACACACACTAAACGATCATATTTTGACATCTCTTGAAAGACTTTTATCTTTGATTACCAGCTAATTACCCGCACTCAAGATAATAAAAACTACCACGGATTATCGTACACACAAAACGGTTGAGTTATTTAAGATCTTTCAGCTAACATAGAGCCACCACAGGCAGGAGAGGATAAGCCTGTAGAACCGGTTGTGTCTTTCAGTATAGTTGGCTGACATCTCAAGTATTTTCTGGTAGCCCAGACAAGACGACACTACGGAATTCGTTTGTTCTTTTAATCAGGCTCGCCTCCGCAGTGATCATTAAAGTGGTTGTATTACTGTTGACGTATATACGCATAATATACACAGTAACACACGGACGTATTGAGGAGTGTACCAAGGAGTTCATACTTGATTTAATCTTGTTATAAAATTACCCTTTAGGGTAGACGAAGTAGAGTTCAACCGTTTTTAAGACATCGGTACATGAAAGAATAGCGTGGTTTCCATTACGTCTAACCGCCTTTACTTTCCGTAACGTGAATCAGCTACGCATCACATAAACAATAAATGCATCTTATTATATCGTAATTTAATCTATATAATTACAAATGTCATCACAAGCTAAAAGGCGTATAGGTTAAGCCCCAAGCCCCTTCCCAACGAAAAATAATGTAATTGATACAGAAAATGTATAGGCCTACTTGTACTAATGTCTGCCCACTCCCCCACAATAAATTCCGGCCCCCGAAAGTTTCAAGTTCCCCCACCCCCGGAGAAATATGTCTGTAAGAAACTTTGCTGTCAACGTAGAAAACGAATCTAAAATATAACTAGAACTACTTAGTAGTGAAATGCTGATATTTCGGGTGGTGGTCGAATGACCTATGGGTTTTGTTACTGTGACTTTGGCGATTTTTACCTGAGTCGGTTTGAAGCGATGACGTCACACGGCAATACAAAGTCAAGTACGGAAAATACGGCAGGTGACGTAGAACTCGTCTGATTCTGTCATCTCAACATATTGAGAGTGCGTCTAATACCACACAATGCAAAAACACCCTAACTTAACCCAATTACCGACAGGTACCTATTAGAGCTGGGTGGACACAGTATTTTCTCATTGATTGAGTCAGGCATACACATTGGTGAGGTTTTTATTTGATTAACTCGCAAATGGTTGAGCCTGCCGTTACAGTCGGTATTATAATTTAGGCATCTGTTGTCTTGTCTGTTATGTGTTTTAGGTAGCTGCCTTTGTTTTCAGTTATATTATGATTTAGGAAACTGTCTATTGTAAGTAAAATGATTTAGGCAACTGTCGTTATTGAAAGTAATATGATTTAGGCAATTGTCTTTATTGTAAGTAACATGATTTAGGCAACTGTCGTTATTGAAAGTAATATGTTTTAGGCAACTGTCTTTATTGTAAGTAAAATGATTTAGGTAAGTATATTTTTTTGCAGTAATGCGATTTACTTAGCTGCCGTTATATTAAGATAAATGATTTAGGCAATGATATGATGTATAGAACACTTTATTTTTAGTGATATATAACCAACTTTCGTTATTTTCAATAATATGATAAGATTTATACAGCTGTCGTTATATTCAGTAATATGATATAGGCAACTCTTTATTTGCAGTGATTCCCCGCTAAGATTTAGGCAGCTATCGTTATGTTCAGTGATATGATATATGCAGCTCGTTATTCTCAGTGATATGATGAGATTTATACATCTGTCGTTATATACAGTAACATGATATAGGCCTACGTACCTGCAGGTAATCGAACCTGCCGTTATCATCAGTGTACATCAACAAGGCATTGGGCTGGGTGGTCTTGAAGTCGAACTGGATTGAAGCGTTGGTGCAGGCGTCCCATTTGGGGTACTTGGCGTAGGTCTCCCGCACCCCGTCAAAAGTGATGGCGCAGCACGGGTACACGAACACACACACAAACACACAGGTAATCCACACAATGTTCCAGGTGTTCAGCGGTGGGTGGGTTAATCCTCTGGAGTTTTTCCTGTCTGCGCCAGGATTGAAACCTGGGCAGGCCATGCTGACCGGTACGGTGTTATCCTTTTTCTATGGGGTTAGCGGTAATCCTTTGAATGTAATCCTTAATCCTATACTTTAATAGTCGTCATCGGGAATATCCGCTAGTTGTTATGAAGTAATCTACTTGTTAATCCCTCTTTGCCTTAACTCCTGTAAAAGATAATTTTAATTTAAAATGGTATGTAGTGTATTTAAATATTAAAACAATTAGAGACACTACTAATAAATCAATAAATGGACAATCGATTTACACTATATATATATTATCACAGTTTTTAAACATAACCCTGAAAGATGTTAACAACTGTTAAAATAATTAGATTGAAAAATCACCTTTCTCTAAAGTTTAGTATTCTTAAAAAAATGTTAAGAAGTGGAAAACAAATTCTTGATTGCCATGCATGTTGGGCAATGACCACTTGGTGCATTCATTTACCGGATACATTCCAAAACCGTGCATAAACAAACAACTCAGTCAGTTTCTTTCTGGCATCTTTTTGGGGAAGAGGGGGGGGGGCGAATCCGAGCACCCCCTTCACAGAACGACGAAAAAAAAACTGATATAGAAAATAAATTCTTTAATAGGTGTCTGCTACCCTCCCCCCTCCCCCCAACGAAAAAAAAAATGTCTGAAAGAAACACTGGTAATATTCGTTACTTCATTACTACGATTCACCAACCACCAACGATACTGACAGCAACATTATGCACCATTCATTATCGCGATACTAACATACGTGAGACCATTAAGGTATAAGAAAATGTATGACAACATTTTGCAAGGTAAATTCTATCGATACTAACAGACGTGGGATACTGAAAGTGTAAAATATTGAATGACAGCAACATTGTGCACCATAAATTCTCGCGATATTAGCATACAGTGAGACACTCAAAGTGTAAGAACATTGAATGACAGCACTCGAGCGAATCTGGGTCGAAGGTCATTCAGTTACGATTTCAGTAATCGAATCCTGACAGCCCGATACTGCGGGTAGCAAGCGATGAATTCTTGTCCCACGGACCGTGAATAGTACGGCACAGTTTGTCGTTTGTGTTGTATGAAAAGGCGAGGAGAATTGAATATAAGTGAATATGGGAATCTTACACTGCCTGTTTATACAATGAATTATGTGTGAATCATACATAATAACCTCGCTGACAGTTGAAGTCAGTGTATCTGTCAGATATTTGTCTGTAGGGGGAGAGGGTTACTCGAGAGTTCGGCTGGGGGGGGGGGGGGGGGGGGTGGACTATTCATTACATAATATATTATTTTTTTTAAATTAATATTTTACTTTCGATTATGTTTGGGGGTGGGGGGGGGGGGTTGGCACTTGAAAGTATGGCGAGTGGTGCAGGGGGGGTGGGGGTAGACTGTTCATTACAGAATATATTCTCTATTTAAATTAACTATCGTGGGGTGGGGGGGGGGGTGTTGGGCACTTGAAAGTATGCCAAGTACTAGGAAGGAGGGGGTGTACTATTCATTACATAATATATTGTCTATTAAAATTTATTTTCGCTTCGATTACATCCGGTGCGATGGGTGTGGAGCACCCTGTAGGTGTGCGGGGCACCCTGTAGAAATGCCTGAAAGAAACACTGTCAAGATGTCAGCCTTAACCACAGTTAGTGGTGCGGAAAGTGTTGTCGAGTGTAACACTATTTGTAATGTGTTGTTTATTTTCTCCGTGTGATGACGCATTTGTATACATTCCATTTTTTAAAGATCAAAATAGGAACACCGCACCTTAACATTAATTAAAAAGGTACTGCGTAAATAAAACAAGGTTGGGTATAAGGTTAGGTGGGACGGCGTGACCTGAGCGATAGAGCGCTAGACTGCTAACCCGAAAGTCTCGAGTTCGATTCCAGGTCCAAATCAATAGAACGTCCCTGAGTGCACACAGCTGTGATGGGTACCTAACTCACGTTAGGGAAAATAAAGGCGGCTGGGCAAAGTGCTGACCAAGCCTTCCTTCAAATGCCAAGGTTATTATAAACATAACTCCAATTCATCTGCCAATGGATATCTAGTTATAAAGATGTTAAAAGTATATATTTTTCATATAACATATTTCGTTGGGGATGGTGTGTGTGTGTGGTTGGGGGGGCAAGAAGAGATGCCTAGAAGAAACTCTAATAAATGGAATCTGGAGCTAAAGACACTAGACTATACCCACACCATTGTATCAAAGCACTACCAACTCACAGCTGATCCACTACAGCACCACAACAGGACATCTTATGTTCTTTAATCATAACGCAAACCCCGACCCTATCCCTTAATCTGACTACAATAATTTCACGCACACATATAATAACAAAGAAAAAAGCGATTATGTTGTGTATTGTATTGGCAGCGTATTATATATATATATATATATATATATATATATATATATATATATATATATATATATATATATATATATATATATACTACTGTGAGTCACGAATTCAACGTGTATTGTCTTGTAACACACGTTGAAACTTTGAACCACGCCAGCTGTCACCGTGTATCGTTTCACATGTGACAACTCGAGAATAAATTTACACCTAGAACACAGCCAATGGCTTTGTCAAGATAATATTTTATGCGTTTATAACAATAACAATAACGAATTAATGAACGTATAAAACAGGTTTAAACATATTCGTATTGATCAGTTGCTCCTAAATACTTGTGTTGTAAGCATCGCATATAAGTATAAGAAACTCAATCCAAGCTTGATATTAACGGATTAAGGCGTTCAACTAACTCAAATTGACAATGTCTACTTTTGCAGAACGTGCGATACGCCTATCTGTATATGGATATGGCTAATTAAAACAAAGAACTTATCAAACTGCAATTTAAAAGTAAACACAAGTTCGCTTAAGGTTATGGTTAACGGGTAGTTTCTACAGATCCGCCTAATTATTTTATACGGATTAGGCCTAATAACATTATAATAATTAAAACTACTTTTAAATAACTCCAAATTGTTTGGGAAAAGAAATAATGACTAAAGTAAAAAATAAAAAACAACTCACCCTATGGTACTAGTTACAGTTAGTGAATTAGTGTTTGTATTCCCAAAGCAATTAGCAAAGGTAGCTCTAATTAAAACAAATACAACACAAATATTGGACAGCTGCTCTAACTACAGACGACTCCTGGCAAATAGAAGAGAGCGATACACTACAATTATTTATAGCTGCGCGACATTCCGCTGTCCCCCCAATTTTCATTCAGACGTTAAAGTTGAACTGTCCCACCCACGACTGGGTCGTCTGCTACATTTTAAAGAGGTTCAACCATCCCGTCTGCTTGATGAACTGTTACACAACGCAGGCGAGGCAGTGCAAACAGTGGCTGTCCGTTGTGTGGGGCACAAGCACGTAGGCGGAGAGTAGTGATACGTTTCTGCTAATCAAGTAATTGCGCGTAATCAGTCAACCATTAACCTCATAATCGAATAGCTGGAAAACGTCAGTATCGATACTCAAAAGCCTACACCAATCCAATAACCATCGCCTGAATCCAAATTGGGTCTAAGCTTTTACAAACAGCTGATTTAGCATGAGTAGCAGTGTGTGTGTGTGTATAATGTGGTGAAAGGTGTGCCCCCTCCCACACCCTCCCGCATCCAAGTAGAAATCAATAAAAAAAAATATTTTTCGTATTTATAATTGAAATATTGAATGTACTCCTACTATTGTTCAGCTATGTGTCTTCTCATTATCTCTTAATTTATAGGCTACAACAGTGGCGTAGGCAGGGGGGGGGGGTTAGAAGGGGTCATAACCCCCCCCCCCCCCCCCATAGACCCCTCGGTATATAGAAAAAGTATGAGGGGGGGTGCAAATCGAAAGTTTGAGGGGGGTGCAAATCGAAAGTTTGTCCCCGGGTAAAAATTGGAACCCCCCCCCCCCTTGAGACGATCCTGGCTACGCCACTGGGCTACAATATAGGCCTGTTGGTACAGGTATGGGCCGTCTTAATCCCACCTTCCCCTTTTCTCGATACCTCCACACAATAAGAGATTAAATTGGCTTATGGCATAATGCCATTAAATAAAAGGCGTATGGCCTTATACCGTTAAATAATAGATGTAAACACATTTCTCCTAAAAATTATGTACTGTATAAATGACGAATACATGGGAGAGACTGCTTCATGTGTTTGTTAAAGAAAACAAGAAACAATTTCATGAAATGCAGTTCACTATTAGTAGGCTAAATACTCTCAGTTATCAAATAGATCTATCTGAAGCCTACCTTGCTTAGTAGCAATATTCACTACTCGGAGAATATCGGGTATTACATTTTGTCTTGCTAGTGATTGTTACATCACTGGGTCTATCTAATTTAACATCAGGTGAACTAAAAGCCAGTATAATTATTGAGCTCAGTAAAAGTACAGCCTTCCAAACTATAAAACTTCATAGAGGTTTTTTTTCAGAGATCGTTTAAAGTCAAAATTATTTTTAAGGCTACAGTGGAGTTGATAGATCTAGTTGCTAGATTTCTATGTTAATGCTAGTGGTAGTGCAGTCAAGATCTGGAAATAAAACCCTACCCTAGGCTGTATCCGCTATAGATCTAGATCTTGAAAATTAAATAAATATTTAATATTGATCTTTAGACTATTGCCTATGTACTATGTAATGTATGCATTCGTTGAAACGCAAGGCTACATTTCCCCCAGTATTTTTTAACAATGGAACCTACTTACTTACTAGATCTAGTCTAGATATCTAGATCTAGTACTTACTGACTAAACTAAACTTGCTTAACTTGAATCAGGCTAAACGCAAACAGCTTAACTGACGTACACGCAAAAAAAAATTCTGTTATTTCATTCAGTGTCCTTACTAGATCTACTACCTTTCTAACTTTTTGTTTTCCTTTTTACTTTTTAGTGTTTTGGCCTTTTTGTTTAAAATCGAAAGACTTCCCTACTAGATCCAAATCTTAATCTATTAAATCCAATCAGATGCAATCTTCTTTACTTTCTTTAGCATTTAAAAATGTGTTTAAACAGGTATAAAATTTGTCTCACCTTTATCCAGAAAGCAACAATCAGCTTTCTTCTAAATCCACAGAAAAATAACACAACACACCCGGCAACGGACGCTACCGGTTTTCCACACACGAACACGGCCGTGCAGTCCCAGCACGGTGTTTCCCTCGCACACCGGTAGATTGAGCCCTCCGTTGCACGAGACTGCGCCTCGTTGCTAGTCGATGCGTAAACTAAACCAGCCAATCAATTCTCCTCTCGCTCGATAGGTCAGAATCGGAAATTCAAACTTTTCGGGCTAAATATAGACCTAGCATCTTTTAATTGAAACTCTAAATTCGATCAGTGTTTTTGTTAAGTAAATAAGTTATTTTAGTTATATAAGTTAATAATATTTAACTTTGTTTATGTTTTAGTATTAAAAATAAAATGTAGTCTAACGTGAAACAGGTAAACTAAAGGGAATGAGTTACTGTCGAGTTGTCGAACCTGTCCTTCCTGAAAATGAAAGAGTAGCGGGCCCTGGCCTGGTGGGGAATTATCAATTTGTCACACATTTTTCAATACGACCAGTAACGCGAGAGGAATTCAAGTGCAATGGACCATGAAATTGCGTCAGTGTTACCGTTAGCGTTGTATGAGTAGGCGTAGAGAAATCGGATATGAGTCGACATGTGAATCCTCTATTATCTGCTAATAAGATTCAGGGACAGAGTTTCTTTTAGGAATCGCCCCCGTTCCCCGTATCATGTTTACCTTCCCCGACCCGAACGAGAAAAAAAAAATAACATAATTGATATAGAAAATATACACAAACCAGAGTCAGTCAGCCCCCACCCACCGTAAAGCTCCCCCCTCTCCCATACACCACGCCCCCCAACCCCACCCCTATACGATGTCTAAGCGTCCTTCTCACGAGTCTTTTCTTTTGGATATCGTGGCATTTAGACAAGTCGTGTTTTCACTGTCGAGCTAAGTCCAAAATTGTGGTACTGTTTGTCTTTTCTGTCTAATCTGTAACCACACTGTTTTGTGCTGACGAAGACCTTGGGTCGAAACGTCCATAGTACTTGTAACTGTCTTTAACTTGTGAGGTAACTAAACTACATGTTTTATTACTCATACCCGGAAGTTTCAAGACCCCCCCCCCTCCTTCTCCCGTACCGAAAAAAATATGAAAGAAATCCTATACAGGGTATGGATATTTGAATCATGCTAAACATGTAAAGATTGATATCTTGAATAGATCCTACAGAAACCGTGTATCACATATCATCTTAAATCATAATCCCTGTGTATAATAAAGTGCCTTTTTTTTAGCCTGACGGTCGGGGTTAAATGAAGTAGAGTTCACCTGTTTCAGTGACCGCGGCTTATGAAGGGATAGAGTGGTCAGCACTATGCACAGCCGCCTTTACTTTCCCTAATGTGAGTTAGGTACCCATCAGAGCTGGGTGGACTAGAGACATGAACCAAAACTTCGTTTTAAAACACACATACATAGTTCATAGTTAAAATAAATTCAAATAGGCCTAATCAGGCCTACAATGCAATCGTTTTATTTCATTATTTCAAGAATCATTAAATACAATGTAGGATTATATCGACACATACTTTTTGCAAACAAAATAATTAAAAAATTAAAATAAAAAATGGTAAAATAGTAGAGAGTGACAAATTGTTCTATGGTTAGGATTACGTTGTAGCTATTCCACATATACTCTTGAATAACGTTTGAGATACAATCAGTTAAGGCTATCTTCGAGTACCCAGACTTACAAAGTCTAATGCTGTATACAATTTTATAAAATTACATTTTTTGACGTCATTTTTCTTCTTCTACATATATGTTCTCAATCGTGATGTTAGACGGTATTTCCTCCAACACAATGAAGTATTACGTGTCAATATGCTGTGCCCCATGCTGTGCGCTGTTGACTCTGATTTCAGCCTTTCTTTTTCTAGATTAGTTACCATAGGCAGACAGTTGTAGCAGTTGTTAGATAGGTTTCTGCCCCAGTGGCGTAGCGAGATCGGGTGTCACCCGGTGCGGCACTTAATGGTGCCCCCCCCCCCCCCTCAAACTACTATTTGCACCCCACCCCCCTCAAACTTTCGATTTCCACCCCCCCCCCCCCCTCAAACTTTCGATTTGCACCCCCCGCCCTCAAACTTTCGATTTCCACCCCCTCCCCTCAAACTTTCGATTTGCACTTCTTAAAACACTATTTAACACTCGAATTAATCACTTAATTAAGTGAAATAATTATTATCATTTTTCTCTATATATTTTGCTATTTTTTGCCTTGGTGTCACCCCCCTAACTGGTGTCACCCGGTGCGGTCCGCACCCCCGCCCCCCCCCCCCTCGCTACGCCTCAGTTCTGCCCAATCTATCAAGCCTACGTCATTTAAATTGTAAGATATTTTTTTTTGATGGACAGATTTGTTGCTGCCCTATACTCCACAGTGAGTGACGAGGATTTAATTAAGTAAGTTTAAAACACTCTTTTGTTTATTTATTTTAAATTTCTTGAAGGCTAAAAACATTATTAATCCAGGGGCAACAACTCAAGAAATTCTTTTACCGGGGAAATTTAAACAACCAACCAGTTATTGCTGCTTGTTGTAGAGTACCAAGATAATTGTAAATAGCATTAATACTTGTTTAATTATTTAATGCTAATTTCGTTTTTAAATTCGATAAATCGAATAAAATACTTAAACAAATTATACTTAGCTATGTATTTAATTAAAACATAACACGCGTGCATGTTAAACATTTCTTCTAACAACATTTTTACCTACAGGTATTCAAGAAGCATTCCTAAGTGTCTGAAGTCTGTTAACATTTATATTGTAAAATTCTTATAAATGTTTTATTAGATTTAATTAATAGTGGCATTCGGTGTTGTTTATCCTCTGTTTAGTATAAAGATGCTTAGCTAGTTTTTAACAGAATCTATTTGAATCTACAGTGACGTAGCAGGAATTTGTTGTGGAGAGGGGTGTTAATAAAATTATATTTCAAAATATATGACATGAATCGCTGTGAGACTTCTCATTTTCGGGGTCTTTGGGGATGGGGATTCAAACATGCCCCTATCTACACCACTGGTGATCTGGGAGATCTTTAAGAATTGCTGAGATATGTGATATTTGTTGAATTAATTTTTCATTTGCTTGTAAAAAAAATTAATTGTTTTATAATCATTAAAAAAAAAAAAAAAAAAAAAAAAAAAAAAAAAAAAGTAAAATTCTTATAACATTACAATATTATAATATTACAATAATAATTCTTATAATATTAAAAAAAAGTAGGCCTATTCTTAAAATATCAATTGCTTGTTCGGACCATCGGTACGTATACAGGAAAATAATCGCACCTGTTTTTTTATACACTATACATATATTTTACCAGTAATTAATGTCAGTAAACAAGGCTTGAGTATTAGTGACTAGTATTGTGTAGTTATCAAATGTAGTTATACAGAGAGTTATCGATGTTACTTCATTCAACAGCATTATTCTAGAATATCTGTTTTCATTATAGCAGATCACTCCTGCTAGGCGTACACAACCAAAACTAATAAATACAAACATAGAGTACAGAGGCACTAAATCGTTTTGTGTCCAGTGTTTCTTTCAGACCTTTTTCTCCTTGGGGTGGGGGAGCACTTGATATTTTCAGGGGGGTGGGGGCGGACATCGGACTAAATTTTCCGGGAGGGGGGGGGGGGGACGGACGGACGGACACTGGTGAAAGTGTATATTTTCTATATAAAATCGATTTCATTCGGGGAGAGGGGGGATGTTTAAGAAACTCTGTGTCTTATTTTTATGCTTGTGCATTAATATCCTAACTTATTGAAGATCTAGGTCTATTTGTATTTGTATTGCAGGAATTTTTAAACTTCTTGTCGTCTTGTGCTGATCATACATCACTAGTCAGTAGACCAGTGGACAAATGACAGACTTTAGCATTGCTTTTTGTTGGGTCGAGTTGTCCTCAACAACAATCAAGTCGTCTCCCCTGTTGTTTGTTAAAAGCACTACCCGTCTGTGCATCTTAATAAAACTTTAGTAAAACTGCTTCATTGATGTGATTAGTATTGTAAGCAGAGACATTTTACAGGTAAGAAGGCTTTGGAAACTAAACCCAATGCTTACTACACAATACTACGACTGTTACAGTCTTATCTATACTTTATATGAAACGTAAATCACAATACTAAGGCCTTTCTTAACGCAAACGACACATAAATGTGTACCATAAATGTGTACCATAAATGTGTACCATCTGTTTTCTAATCGGCACCACAAATTAATTGTAAACAAAAACTAAACACCTTTTGTCTTGCAACTAATCAAAGAAGTAAACCTAAACTAAGGCATTAAACCCAATTAAAATGCCATTTCAAAAAGTACATTTTAAAACTAGTCAATAAAATGTGAGACAAAAGTGACTGTCAAAAAAAACCTCTTCCCTTTCTTGCCAAAGACACACGGGGAAGATGAAGTAGAGTTTACATGTTTTACTTGTGGTGTAGCTCATGTGTTGTTAGCATTTTGTAATTTTGTTGAGATTTTATTTTGAGAATGTATTTAGTTCCCATGATATCGAGTACACTGACAAAGATCATATGATACAATTATCTCACATCTAGCTTATCTGGATAAATATTACCAATAAGCTGAAGAAACAAGCAGGAATTAGAAAAAAATCGCTAACATTGCGGACCAGAGATTTAGAAATTAGCACAAAAAGTTGGTACAGTGTTGGTTAAATTAACTCACGGTCGGTATATTTTCTATTGGGACGGATGCAGTGTTTCTTCCAGACAGTGGCGTAGCCAGGATCGTCTCAAGGGGGAGGGGCAGGGGGAGGGGGGTTCCAATTTTTACCCGGGGACAAACTTTCGATTTGCACCCCCCCCTCAGACTTTTGATTTGCACCCCCCTCAAACATTCGATTTGCACCCCCTCATACTTTATATATATATCAACCCCCCCCCCGCCACTGTTTCCAGACGTTTTTCTCGGGGGGGGGGCACTTGATATTTTCGGGGGGGGGGGTGGTCTACATTTTCCAGGGGGGGGGGGGGGCGGACACTAGTAAAAGTATATGTTTACTATAGAAATTCCATCTCGTCCGGGAGGGCGGTAGACTTTCTTCGTGGAGGCGCATCCCCAGAGGCGTAGCGAGGGAGGGGGGGGGGGGGGCGGTGACATACTTCCGACCTTAGGGTAGGCGCCAAAATGGGTTTGAAAAACAAATTGAAAATTTGAAGGAGGGGTTTAAATCGAAAGTTCGAGGGTGGGGGTGCAAATCAAAAGTTCGAGGGTGGGGGTGCAAATCGAAAGTTTGAGGGGGGGTGCAAATCGCCGGGAAGGGTCGCTACGCCTCTGCGCATCACCCCCCCCCCCCCTGAAGAGATGCCTGGTAGAAACTCTGGGCAGATGGTCTCTGACAGAAATTCTTGAATCTAGTAGGGTGCTCGGCTAACAACAAAAGCTTAATTTATGCATGAAATAGTTAAATTTAGAGAAGTTTATTTTAAAAAATTCAGCCTGTAAAAATTACATACATGTTTTAAAGTTTGACAGAAATTTTAGAAATAGCCAGCACAAAATTAAAAGCGTTTTGCTTGAAGATTCTAATAAATAGTCTAGAAAAAAATAACACTAAGAAATATAATCTTCTTGTTTGTAACCCGCGGGCTTTAGCCAAAGATCTTTACAGGTTGAACTACGTAGAGCCTAGCCCCCACTTGACCAGCAAGACTTGCCACCAGACTTGTATTACTGGGGTTAAAGTCCAACAACTGACAGAGCCCCGTGGACTGGAACCAGTTGAAGGCCAGACAAATCCGAATGTCCCTGACCCCCAGACAGCTGAGGGCGCAGAACGCCGGTGTTTCTGTAGTGATTGTGACAATGGGAGACAGACTGAGTACCGTGTCGTCGTACCCTGTGTAGAACGCTTCCATAGGGTCCATGGACGTCGACATCACATCCAGTTCACAAAAGTTAAGATAGTTTGTTGTGTATCTAAGATTTAGTTGGAAAATATAAAAAATATTATTTCTGAATTAACATTTGTATAAATTAACGAACTAACGCATTTTTACCCATCCACAACTTTAAATTAATTTAGCAGTAACTTATAATCAACGTATTAACAACAGGGGCATTATAGAATGTGATTGTATATTATAATGTACGGGTTGATTAATACGTATTTATAATATATAGGCCCAGTGGCGTAGCGAGGTCGGGTGTCCACCAGTGTGGCACTTAATGGTGTCACCCCCCTCCCCCCCCCCCCCCCCAGAGGCGCAGCGACGCTTCCCGGGTACAAACTTTCAAATTTTCGATTTGCACCGCCCTCCTCACCCCCCCCCCCCTCAAATTTTCGATTTGCACCCCCCCCCCCTCGAACTTTCGATTTGCAACCCCCCCCCCCTCAAGTTTTTCTCTATATATTTTGCTATTTTGTGCCTTGGTGTCACCCCCTAAATGGTGTCACCCGGTGCGGTCCGCACCCCCGCCCCCCTCGCTACGCCTCTGTATAGGCCTATTTATGCATACTCTATGTATGCATAATTAAATAATTGTTAATGTGCTTATATGTATGTGCTTTAGTTTAATTAATATACATGTTTAATAATAAATATGTTGTATATTAACAATACCTTATAAATCTAAGAAACTTCCCCAAAACTGGAGTTGTACAGTTCCAGAAAAAAGTCCCAGGCCCTAGAGGATTGACCTGCTGGTAGCAGACGTCACCAGACACCAACGGGAACCCTGGCATCAAACGCGGGTCTGATCTAAACACATCGATCTTGAAGTTTTCTACTCGCCAGGCGTAATCATTATTTCTGTACGGGAGAAATATATAATGCATATAAAACCTAGTGCAACCTAGGCAGAGTTTCTTCCAGGCATCTCTTCGGGGGGGCGAAGCCCCCCCGAAAATTTTTTACCGCCCCCCCCCCCGAACGAAATGAAATTTATATAATTTATATAGAAAAGATATACTTTTAACAGTGTCCGCCCCCCGAAGAAAGTTTACCGCCCCCCCCCCCCCCCGAAGATTTCAAGTGCCCCCCCGGAGAAAAAAGTCTGGAAGAAACACTGAACCTAGGTAGCTTTATGTATGTAAGCTAAATTGTGGTAACGAAGGTATCTCAAACGGAAAAAAAATATTTCCCTCACAGAAATCTACTAGTCGCTCTGCTTGCTTCTAGTGTTTTTTGGTACCACCTCCAACCATGATGAAGAGGGTTCAGATTTGGGAGTCTAAAGAATAAGTATTGTAAGAAAGGGGACAATTTGTCTTATTCAGGTAAGGGTACATTCGGGCCTCTGTCGCATTAGGGCTAGTATCCTCAGTTCGGGAAAACGGCCTTCGGACAAACGGCATTCGAGCAAGTCTTCTTATTCTTCTTGGTCCGTAATTTTTAGTGTTGGAAGGTATCGAGCCTTATCTGCTAGAGGGTTTGAACTCGAGACGTTTTCGAATTTATAAACCATGAGTTTTTGCCGACTCGACCACGCCTCCATCACAATTAAGGATACGTGTCCATTGGTTATGCGCCATTGAGGCCATTGACTCCGATTTCAGCATGCTTTGCTTTTTGGATTTGCTTCCATAGCCTTTGTCCAACCAAGAACAAACTACAAGGCAGCAGTAGTTTGATTTTGGAGTTGTCTCTCCTAGAAGAGCGCCGACCCCATATTTAAATTCAACAATGAGGAATTTTATCCAAGGGAGATAATAATAGAAATAAATCAGTATTTACAAATTTTAGTTTTTTTTCCAGTAATTTTTCAATAGTTTTTACTGTTTACCATAGTTTATATTGGATTTTTATATTGTCGTTTCACATTAAGTTAAAAGTCTATTATCAAAACAAATCTGTTTAAATTTGCTATGTAATGTAAGTGTAAAACCCATACTATAGGATTTATTTTTTATGTTTAAAAAAGGATTATATAGTTGAGGGTTATCTTAAATATTGCCTAGTTCTTTTAAATTTTGGATCCCTGTCAGTAAGGGACAATTTTGTTTTCCATATTCATATATATATATATATATATATATATATATATATATATATATATATATATATATATATATATATATATATATATATATATATATATATATATATATATATATATATATATATATATATATTTCAACTGTACCGGAAAAAAAATATGTTCAGATTGTAGATTCAAAGACATATTTGCATTTTCTGGTTTAAAAATACAATTTTAGACGTAAAGTAAACCATCTTAAATGAATGAAAGTAAGAGAGAAGTTTTACATATGGAAATCTATATCAGTCCTCATATATATATATATATATATATATATATATATATATATATATATATATATATATATATATATATATATATATATATATATATATATATATATATGTATGTGTGTGTGTGTGTGTGGGACTATATGTATGTATGTATGTTTACGTGTGCGTGTGTGTGTATGTTTTATACCACTTGCAGGAATTTGACAGAACGTTAACGGCAAATATAACTCACCTGTTGCTGAAAATAATGTGGTCGACCAGGTACCATCCCTGTAGGTCAACCAGCCACCAGCCTGGGTACTCACTGTATGTGTGCACACAATGGTAACTCACGAGGTCTTCTAGTCTATTGTCATCATTCCCATAGTAAGCCCTGGAATTAGTGTTATACGTAGAGCTCTGGAAAGAAGGTTTGAAGAGTGCCGCATTCACCAAAGACTTGGCTTCCGCAGACAAATTCACACTAGCAACTATACAAAGAACTATATGGCGAAACATAATTTCTATCCTTCGGTATCTTTCTTACTGGGCTGTGTTGATAGAAATGAGTTGGTCTTAAAATACCTGACCCTGTAATGTTAGGCTTGGGTGGTTATCGGTAAAGCCATCTCAATAAATACACAATAATTAATGAGTTAGAACTTTAATACCCAAGGATTATATATGAATAAAAAGAGTCTTGCTGGATATTTTTTTCCACTCTTTCTTCTACGTTGAAAGAGTTATTGATCAGTCTGATGATGAAGAGATATTAAAGCCCACGCAACTTCTCTTTACGGAGTAAAGAAAAACCATCAAACAAATTCATATTGATTGGCGTTGATAGGCATACATAATAGATGCTCTAGTCAAATAATGGTCAAATCCGAAAACAAAAATCGTTAGCATAAACAGAGTTTCTTCCGGGCATTTCTACGCCCCCCCCCCCCGAACGAAATGGAATTAATATAGAAAACAATACTTCTACCAGGGTCCGATTCCCCCCCCCCCCCCCGCCCAGAAAATGTTTACCGCCTCCCCCGAAGATATCAAGTGCCCCGATGCCCGGAGAAAAAAGTCTGGAAGAAACACTGAGCATAAAGTATTGCAACAGTTACGTTAACCACAGCTTATTTTATTGACACTAGTCGTTAACAGCTTCAAAGTTTGTGTGTTTGTGTGTGGGGGTAGTTCTTTTATTAAAATTGCAATTGTCAAAATGTTTTTCTCCATTCAATTCTTTAGAGAACACACCCAAAAGTCTGCAGTTTATGAAAAAAGCGGGAGTGACCTACCTTGAAAATTTTCCCATTACAAAATTCAACATATCTACGGAGAACAACCTAGAACAATATTTTAAAAGACGTTAAAAAACGGATCAATATTAGAAAATTAGGAGTATTATAATGTTCAAATGTTTTAGACACATATATTAAAATTAATATTCTACTGTTGTTTAATTACTCGATAAATGACTACATAAGTTAAATTTAATATATTCAATTTTTAGGATCCATCCCCATTCTTTTACGCTTTGAATACCGTTTTGCTGTGAATATGTAACACCAATTTTAAAGAAGCAATGTAAATTTGTCCCTATAAGAAAAAAAAATGTACAAATGGTGCGTTTATTATAGATATCTATTTAGAGGAGAGTGTGGGGGCGGGCGTGCTGCTAATAATAAAATGCAGTAAAACCAAAGAATGCTAAAATTATTATCTTGTGATTGCAAAGAATATTACACACGTAGAAAAAAAAAACAAATGAAATTCAAATATTTAAAAGAATAGGAAACCTAGTTGCATCCCTGTTAGAAAAGGGAAAGAAGCGTGTTAAATATACTAAGGAAGGTAACAAATAAAATACAAAAACTTGTGAGAAAGCTTAAACATTTTAGTTGGAATAAAACATTGTATGCAAGCCAATGAGAATACAAACGGGGAAACGACAAACATAATACCAATATTTTTTTAGGAAAAATTAAATGCTCCTATACCGCACGGCATGGAAGGAAATTAATAAAAAAATAGAGAAAAAAAGATCAAACTTTCCTTGAATAAAATGTTATAAGAACGAACATAAAACAAGTTAATTAAAAAAGTCTAGTGACATTTATGCGCAATTTCCTTATGTTATCTAAAAATAGCTCTGACGTATAATGATTGGGTGCGTTCAAGCTTGAAGAGCGATCGGTTTGTAGGTGTTTATGTAATTTTAAAATTTGTGACCGAACGAGAGGATATTTTTGAAAACTTTCTTCGGCAATACTGTTCTAAATTATGGCAGGAATCGATTGGTACATGTTTCAAGTCGCTAAGTGGTCTGGTTGCCGAGATATGGGCAAAAAACTGCATTTTTTCGAGGTTTTTTGGCTTTTACGGGAAATACATGAAAGAAACCCGGAATTTTTATGGCCTATGCTCATTCTCGTAACTTGCTTAACATAATTGCTTTTGGAACTAGTCATCGATATTGCTTCGTTGAGGAGGAGATACGACTTAAAGCCCGGACACACATTCATCCATCCATCCATCCATCCATCCATCCAGAAATGACGGGTTAATAAACGCAATTCTCCAGAATGGAAATTGCGCTAAAAAAATAAACATAGGGGAAATAAAGCAAAAAAAAAAAAAAAAAAAAAAAACAACCACTGTTAGCTAAACACATCACTCCATATTTATAAAAAAACGAAAAAATATACACATGAATGAGGCTAAGTACTTTTTATAGTTAGTCTGTCTTCTACGTTACCAGAATTTTTTTCAGTTATCTCATCTGAAAGAAACACTGATTGATATGGTAACAACTAAATAGAACAGAACAACACGTATAAACAATATTTAATAGGGAATTCGCGTGTTCATCTTTACACTTATATGAAGCCAAACGCTTTATCAACATTGGTTTGAATAAATAAAGCGACTGTAGCCATTGATAAAATAAGTCACCTTAAACATTCTTATCCAAGCCTAGCCACGAGGAGGCTGCTGACTCAATCAAAACGTCTTCATGTTGGCCTCCTATAATCAGGAAGACCGTTTATTTCACACTCTCCTTGACACCTTAGTGGGACGGAGTGGTCTAGCGGTAGAGAGCTGGACTGTTAACCCGTTAGTCTCGAGTTCGAATCCGGGTTCAACTCAGTAGACCGTCCCTGAGCCCACCCAACTCTGATGGGTACCTAACTCCTGTTAGTGCTGACCACACTATCTCTTCATATGCCGAGGTCACAGAAACAAATGAACTGTACTTCACTTGCCCCATAGACCGTCAGGTTTGAAAGGGAAACTTTTCTTTTTTTTTTTTGACACCTAAGAGGCCCTGTTTTATAAAGTTTCAGGGCGTACCGTGGGTTCAAGGGGTGACACTTAGGCTTGGGCTTTAACTCCAGTCCAGATTTAGCAGAGTTGTAGTCCAGAACACGCGATAATTTGGAGTTCAAATATTCGAGTGTTTCGTGGCTCGGCTGAGGGTGACCAAAATGATTGCGCCACCGCACTATATGTGGTTCATTGGCAGTATTTAATGAACAATGACACAGCAGGGAATTAACTTTAAGATTGTCTACCGACTTTGAGACAGTTTCAACACTTAGGTCATCTACTCGTAGATTTTCGCGGTTTTTCTACAACACTCAAGCAAGTGACGGTTGTCACGTGATCGACTTCAAACACGTGCCTGATGACGTGACAGCAGCGAGGAAGTACCACAATGTTAAGGCTGTCAAACACATGTTAGCTGCTCACATGACTAATTCCATCTCTGGGGTCTAAAATGCACAAGAGCTTTCCTCTAAAACATAGAGAGATTGTAGAATTTCAGTATTCTGGCGAAGATTTTCTTAGTGGTTTTTGGTAGTCGAAAGAAGTTGGTCAATAAGTTCTTCTTCTTCTTCTTCGTTCTTAATTATTAGTGTTGAAGGGGATCGAGATTTATCTGCCAGTGGGTTTGAACTCGAGACTTTGTTCGAATTTATCAACCATGAGCTTTTTGCCGACTCGACCACGCCTCCAACACAATTAAGCGTTACGTGTCAACTGGTTATGCGCCATTGAGGCCATTGACTCCGATTTCAGCCTGCTTTTCTTTTTGGATTTGCTTCCATAGCCTTTGTCCAACCAAGAACAAACTACAAGGCAGCAGTTGTTTAATTTTGGGTTCGAACTCGAGACTTTTCGGTTTAGCAACCATGAGCTATACCGACTCGACCACGACGACCCCTGGTCAATAAGTGACTCAGCTAAATCTCCAGCAGAAATACGCAACTCCTTCTGCTGTAGTATTCAAGTAGAGCGGCTTACATGGTACATCTTTACGAACTACTATGAAAATTCTAATTATACATTCGCCAATGTTCTATTTTTCTCATCGGCGTGTTAAAATCTCTATATAAAAGACAAACTAAATATATCTTTGTTTAGTTCCTTTGCATCAAAAAGCCGACGTCCATGAGAGTATCTATTTTATGTGAGTTAGGCTTCTGGTAAGACTTTTGGTTGATCAACTTCCGGGGTGGGGTTTTAGTTGCTTTAAAAAAAATGTGTTAAAAGTTGCGTAGTGTGTCATTTTCTTTTTTTATACCACCTCAGATGAACAAATCTAGGGTAGGGTTAGCGTCAAAACTTGGAGCGATCAACGATTAGCTAAAAGCCGCCAGGTAGTGTGTCATTCCTTCCTTCTATTAGTCATCAATATAGCAAAGTTGTCTTCATCGGCATGGTTGGAGGCATGCTCACGGAACGTGCGGAGATCTCTTTTGGTCCCTGATGCCGTAAACATGTCGGAGATTCTGATTGTGGACCCTGGTACTGGGGTGGGAATTGGGCGGACTTCCATGAGAGCATTGCACCATTTTTTAGTTGCTGCGTCTTATTTTTGGTGTGTATTTATTTTAGTTTTTAATAACCAAGGTGTGGAACAAGGTCATTTTTTTTTTGTTTTAAATATTTGTATTTATCTTTAATTTCCTTCTTTATTCTTTTGGTTCGCGAACCATTTCCAAGGACCGTAATTCACTTTTCTTAGTTTTTTGCATCTTTTTATTATTTCCCTTAGCAGAACAGGTATTTTACTTTCTCGTATACGAAGCATAAAGAAAGTATTGTAATCTTGCAAAACAAAAATCGAGATTTGTACACATCCCTGAGTCGGAAAAACATAGTTTTGCAATCTTGTCCCCTGTGTGTGTATGTGTGTATGTATGTGTGTGTGTCTGTAAACACGATAACTTGAGTATTCACTGGAGAGCAGACTGTCGAAATTCTCGAATAGTTAGCAGTCCAAGACCAGCAGAACAGCAGCAAAGTACCAGCACCAGTATATGGTACCACGTGCAAAAAGCAAGTATTTAGCCATCATAGAACGAGCGCCATACCATCATACCAGCACCTTACCAGCACCATACCTGCGCTATACAAACACCATACCAGCACCATACCAGCACGATACAAGCACCATAACTGCACCATAACTGCACCGTTCCACCTTATACAGCGCCTTACCATCACCATAGGAGTATATACAATAGAACGATCTCTTTATCTACAAAATCCCGGGTACAGCTCTTGAGGCTCAACAAGCTCCATCCCAAACCACCGCTGGATAGTGAGTGAAGATCCGATGAGTTATAGATTATAAATGATCATTCAATAGCGAACAACACATCCGTGTAGATAGGGTCAAGTACAGGGTCTACCAAGTACCAGTGTGTAGTGGTGCAGGGGATGTAGGTGGGAAATAAATAAGCACACACGTGACCTGGAAGAAGACACTAAGAAAATTTGTCACACTTTTTTTATTTGGCAAAAACACAACAGCCTTTGGCTTTGTGGAACAAATGGATTACTACAAAAGCTTAAGTAAAAAAATATTGTTTTTTAAAGCAGTGAATTAACAAAAAACCTACACATATCTATGTATATAATTCTCTTCTGGGAGCCCTTAGAAAACAAGCTGCAAGCGCGCCTTACATTCCCCTCTCTTCCTCTCTATCGCTACCACCCCCACCCCCACCCCCTCACATGGTCTGGTGAGCTGTGGTTCACGCTGTTTACATTTTACAATCATAGAGACGGGTTTGGCGACGGCTATTAGGGGCAGATAATTTAGTTTGAAACGATTTTAAACTTAGAGGAGGTAACTAAGAGGAGGCTGCTTTCATGTGGGGGGGGGGGTAGTGTTTTTAAGCACACATTTTCAGTGGCAGCATTGGTACTGTCGAATTCACAAATTATAAATTACTGAAACGTAAAAAAAACAACAACTAAATAGCGGCGTATGATACGCAGCGGGTCGGCTCGTTATTTAAAATTTAACACACACTTCAAAAATAACAAGCACAAAAAGAAACAGCGCAATAATCATTAAGAAATATAATCTCTAGAGTGAGTGTCCCATGACTTCGGTCAAAGATATTTACAGGTTGAACTACATAGAGCCTAGCCCCCACTTGACCAACACGACTTGCCACCAGACAGAGCCCCGTGGACTGAAACCAGTTGAAGGCCAGACAAATCCGAGTGTCCCTGACCCCCAGACAGCTGAGGGCGCAGAACGTCGGTGTTTCTGTAGTGATTGTGACAATGGGAGACAGACTGAGTACCGTGTCGTCGTACCCTGTGTAGAACGCTTCCATAGGGTCCATGGACGTCGCCATCGCCTACAGTTCAGAGAAATGAAGAAAGTTTGTTGTGTATCTAAGAATGAGAAAATGATTTTAAAATATGTGTGCAACCATTTAAGTTATTAAATGATATTTATTCATCTGCTCCTCACAATAATTTAGCTTATAAATTAGCTTATAAGTTAGCTGCTTTAATAATAATTTAACTAAAGCAGATAATATGAGTGGTATTAATAAGTTATTCGATTACTCTCCAAGATTTACATGTGAGCAATAGAAATTCTTGCTATATATTTCTTTAAATCTTTCTCAAGTACTAGAATAGCTATTTATCACAAGGATGGCGTGGAAATGTCAATGCAATTTTTCTTTGCCGCATAAATAAAGCCCATATAAAATTTACAATAATATGCGATGGTAGGTATTCAATATAAATATTAAAAGCAAATAGTATTCAGATTTGAAATAAAATATGTTTACAAATGTTGACAAGCGGCGAGTGTAGATTTTCCAGGCAGAGGAATCATCAAGTGCACAAAAAGGCGCGACTTAAATGATTTTCTTAAATTTATAATGATGAACCACTTTAACTGCAGCTAATTTCTAACGCAGTGATTAATTATTGAGACTGAAGCCCACACAATCTTACCTCAATCTCCACATTAGTTTACTTTAGTTTTAGGACTATGTGATGACGCTAGATTAGGTCAAGTAGATAGAGGTTAACAGAAACCGACTATAGATAGTTGGGTAGAGAGACCAATAGAAGTACATGAGCTGACCGGTCACGTGGGACGGTCAGCTGACCACTGAGGCGTGGGTCAGTAGTGAGATCAGCGACGGACTTGTCGTGAGGTGTTAGAGACGGTCGAGATGTGTAGGGCTATTAATTTGATTATTTAATAAAAGACATTTATCTTTTGGATCGGACTTGTGTGTGTTAATTCTAAACTATAACCAGGCTGGTATTATCTTCATCACCCCCACTCACACATCTGGGTGGTTGTTGTTTATCCCCCCCCCCTCACAGACTATTTTTCAAACTTTAATTTTAGGATGGTGCTGTCTCATTTTTGATAAATAATGACATAATTAGCACAATTGTTAAAGTTAGGGAAAGTGAAGACGGTTGGACATAGTGCTAACCACACTATTCATGCATATGCCGAGGTCACTGCAACAGGTGGACTCTACTTCAGGTGCCCAGTGGATTGTCAGGTCCGAGAAAGAAACTTTTAAAGAAAAAAAGATAACTAATTGTTACCCACTGTGGCATTTTGCCTTGTCCATTATTTTTTTCGTCGTAGAAGCCTAATTGCTGAAATTATTGATATTTAATTCCTCTGACACATCACACGAAATGATGACAACATCGGGTGACCAAATATACGTTCGATGTTAAGTCGTCATTCACCGCATACCGCGCAGATTCGTTAACTGAGTTATAAAAAATAGTTTTTATTGTAAAGTGTAAGCGATCCATAGGGCACTTGAAGCAGAGTTTATGTTCAACTTACGACGGCAATCTTGTTATTATAATTTTTATCGTCTCGTAGCTTAGTTTAAGTTTTCGATTTTTGATCAGTTTAATAGATTCGTAGCCAGGGTCTTCACCTGATCAGGGTGTGCCGGAAGAGCCAAAAGTTACAATTTACAAAAGTTCCCAGTTTTTAAAGAACCACTAGGGGTCGGCGTGGTCGAGTCGGTAAAGCTCATGGTTGCTAAACCGAAAAGCCTCGAGTTCGAACCCTCGGGCAGATGAGGCTCGTTAGTTTGTTCTTGGTTGGACTAAGTCTATGGAAGCAAATCCAAAAAGAAAAGCAGGCTGAAATCGGAGTCAACGGCCTCAATGGCGCATAACTAGTTGACACGTATCCTTAATTTGTGTTGGAGGCGTGGTCGAGTCGGCAAAAAAAGCTCATGGTTGATAAATTCGAAAAAGTTTCGAGTTCAAACCCTCTGACAGGTAAGCCTCGATCTCTTCCAACACTTTAAAAAATTAAGAACGAAGAAGTAGAAGAAGAAGAAAGAGCCACTTACATATTTCATTTCATTATTTCGGTATTTGATAATGATTAGATATTTAAATTTGATTTGAAATAAATAGCTTTAAATATGAAAGAATATTTATACTTAAAAAACATACACATATTTTGCACAAAACATATCAAAGTATTAAAAATAGATAACTATACGGCTATCTAAATCTACTTTATGAGCCAATATTTTTTTCTCTTTCTGCACGGACACCGCTGGATCAGGAGATGTCTCCAATCGGCAGGCAGACCTCAGCACGACTAACTCATACTAACCAGTGCTTCTTCCAGACTTTTTTTCTGGGGGGGGGGGGGGGGCACCACTTGAAATTTTCGGGGTGGGGTGGGAGGGGGCGGACGGCGGACACTGTTAAACGTATATATTTTCTATATAAATTCCATTTCGTCCGAGGGGGGGGGGGCGGTAGACTTTCTTCGGGGGAGGGGGTATGCCCATCCCCCCCCCCCCCGAAGAGATGCCTGGAAGAGACTCTGGGACTAATTGGCTTGGGTATCGGTCGCTTCTGTCTTCGGTTCTCACAGGACTTATCTTCCATCCCACTGAACGCAGGGTAAACTCGTACCCCACCGTCCAGTACTCAGCTCAACCATTGGAAGCTAGTAACTGAAAAACTACGTCACTCACGCCAAACTAATGCGGTAGAGAAATGCATTCTGTATAAAATAAGATTCCCCATTTAGCGATATTTTAAAAAGTCAGCACTTGGGCAGTGGTGAGAATGGAACCGTCGCCTCTTTGCTGGTCACAGCACGGCTGTGGGGCTGGGCCTGGTGCCCAAGCGGATGTCAGCTGTCCGTATACTTTCAATCTCACCTATTCTTATATGAGTGTTTTTATTCTGTAAAAGTTGTTTTTCTATATAACCTTTTTAATGAGTTTAAAAAAAAAAACTATTCATATTAGTGCATGGAGCTGGAGAGCCGCATCTTGCCATCAAGAGCCGCAGGTTGCAGACCTTGGGGGTGTTGTTATGTAGGTGGGGATTAATGTTTTCAGCTGAGATAAACAATATGCCAGAAAAAAAGACGCCAATTTGTATCTATTGTATCACATCATTTATTAGTAGGCCTACTTTAAATTTCAGCTAAAAGATTTCACGCCATTACACGCAAGTTTTAATTGTCGCATCAATGTATTTGGTTATTTAGTTACTTAAATCCCGATAATCAACAAAGTGAGTACAATTTATTTTAAAACAATATTTTTAATGTTACAGATTACAAAAAAAAATATTTTTTAAAATTGTGATATTGTTTGCTTTATATTTGAAGAAGTTTTTATTGCACTTTAACAGTAACCTATTTTATTTGTTATTGTATACTTGAGCACACCATAAAATTTTTATGTTCCCTTATGTAAACACATTTGTCATTTAGTTGAACATTTTCTATGTAACTAAAACTAAAATACAATATTATCCGGTAACTTGAAAATTCCAGTCAAAATAAAAATGTAATGAAATTATACCTCGAATTGTAAATACACTAACATACATTATTTTTAAGATATAATCTTAGAACAACATCCTCACGTTAATCCTCCGTACCTCAAGTTTGCCGATATACGATGTTAAACCATTGGCGGAACTTGAAAAAAAGGACCAACCCGCAAAACAATGTGTTTGGGCCCCATATATATATATATATATATATATATATATATATATATATATATATATATATATATATATATATATATATATATATATATTTATATATATATAATAAAAAAGAAATACGTCTGTATCTGTTTGGAGACGGGAACAGATTAATGTCATTTCAATTAAATTTTAATAGCGAAAATTGTTTTCAGATACGAGCAATAAGCTTGAAAAGCTGGCTCCAAATCTTTTTTTTTTCCAACCAAATTTGAATGTTTTATAATATTTGAGAAATAAGTACAAAATGACTTCCGGTTTTATTTAAGGCTAGAAGTATTCAAAGAAATAATTATTAGTAATATAATAGTAATTTAGCTTTTCTTTTTTATTTTTAATTTAGATAAGTAGAGTAAGGGTATTGTGGTGATAGGGGATGTTGTATTTTTAAATATAATTAAACAACTATTGTGTATTTTATCATGGAAAACAATTGTTGTGATTTTCATTGTTTAACTTTCCCTGGCCACTCAGGTCGACTTCAAGGAGAGATTTAGGGCTATTTAAAAAAAATTGAATTTAAAATAATTCTAAGTCTGTACAAAAATATGAAAATGAGTAAAATCGATGGTTTTTAAAAAAGCTTTAGTTTTAAAATCCAAAAGTAGGGTACAGACACAAATAAGCTCAACACAGTATGGTTCGTGTAAACACATTTTTATTTCATTTGTGATCATTATTTAATTTTAACATACGTAATGCACACCTACTAAAACCTTCAATACAACGTTTATATTGAAGTTTTTCTTTATTCTATTTAGTTGGGTTATTCTATATCTGCGCCATCTCGAGGTCGTCGATAATTCTTTTCAGGTTATGTGCAAGAGTTAAAGAAATATCAAGCAAGACTGTCTTTTGTTTAAATTCAAGCAACACCGTTGTTTAAATATAATCTTTGTGTAATAATTAAACAACGCGTTAATTATTTCCCACGTGTTCTGATAGTTTTACCGATAACTGGCCGAGCTTGATAAAATAGCGTCGCGTATTTCAAGACCATCATTTTTTGTAATCAAGACAGTAGGAAAATCCTCAAAATGAGATTTATAATGAATTACCATATGGTCATACTTATTACTTCAAGCTTATTGTTCTTTGCAGAATCTAAGCCTTTGGTGAATGCTGCACTATTTAGACCTTCTTACCAGAGCTCCACGGCAGCAACCAATGCCATGCCAAAGTATGGAAATGATGGCATCAGAACAGAAGACCGCGTGAACTACCTTTGCACTCACACAGTCAATCAGTACGCTGGTTGGTGGCTGGTTGACCTACAAGGATGGTACCTGGTCGACCACATTATTTTCAGCAACAGGTATGTGACATTAACATTTAACATGATATCATGTAGCGTATTTGTATTATTACCGTCTCATGCAGTAACACATTTTTCACATTTGTAGATAAAATTCATTTTTTTTTCTAATAAGGCAGCTGAATTTTTCAACTTAGCAGTTTAAAATACTATCCTACCTAACTAATCTTAACGTGATCGTCAGTACCATCCTTATTAAACTCCATTCTGTAAACTGTGTTTCAGATACCCTGTAGTTCTAGGAGAGAGAAATAAATATTTTAGCATGTTATTGGCATAATGACTGATAATTCTTATGTGTTGTCTTAAAAATGTCTCAGTTTAGGTGTATTTACATTCAGATCTTCACGTACACATGTAAACATTTAGTGTTTCCAATGGTTTATTTCTAGATAGAATGTCTCATAATTTCTTTTAAAAATTCTTCGAGCACTGTTTTTTTTAGCTTTGTTTACATTACATGCTTTGCCTAGTTCAGCGTTATTTGTATTGCTGCGAATTTATATGATGAAGATGCATTTTTGGAAGTCAATGTGACGTTGGCTGGTGAATGCTGGTGGGAAGGCCGATAAATTATATGCCACCCAATATATATATATATATATATATATATATATATATATATATATATATATATATATATATATATATATATATATATATATATATGTATGTATATAACACACATTAAGACCTACTTTAGCAAGCTGCAGAAACAATAGATGAAGCACATATGGGACATTAAATGGTTACTTAAGATTTAATTTCCAATTTAATAAAGATGCTAATTATGAAACAAACTAGACTGAATTCAATGAATTTATCTTGAGATAAAAAAACAAACTATTTATGCTTTGAGGTGTTCTTTCTCGACAAAGAGGCCTACATACACAAAACAACCTGTATTTTCCCAGATTGAAAGACATAAATTGAAATAATCAGATACTAAATACTGACAAAAAAGCCTACACTATACTACAGTCGAACAAAAAGCGATGCTTTACATATCACCAACTAGTTACTTATAGTAGTAGCATCTGTTTAAATCAAATGAATGAAAAATACTATTGAAACTTTAAGTAGAAAACAATTGATAGTACTTTACGAATGTCATATTTTATTTCTACCAAACAGAAAAAATTCTTACGCCTGGCGATTAGCAAACTTCACCATCGATGTGTTTAGATCAGACCCGCGCTTGATATCAGGGTTCCCGTTGGTGTCTGGTGACGTATGCTACCAGCAGGTCGACGCTCTAGGACCTGGGACCTATATTTGGAACTGTACAACGCCTGTATTGGGGACTTTTCTCAGGATTATAAGGTGCTGCCATTATACAATGTTTATGATATAAAATATGTTAAGTTCTTAAGAAAATTGACAATGTATTGATGTTATAATAATGACATAAACCACATTACGGGACTCAGTAAAATTGATAATGAATTCTGAGGGTTCCCTTAGACAGCTGGAGTGATTCAACCTGAAGGGTGAAATGACAGGTATTGCATTTGCGGGAACAAGGAGTAGTGCTAAATGTGCGGTGATATTAGGTGGTAGGCGGCTCAGGAAAGTCTCTAAGATTGCGTTCCCTTCTAAACAAAAACAAATGATTCTGTTGAAATAAATGGCCTAAGTAAGTGTCTGACTTTAAGGATAGAGTAATTTTTAATAATGATCTTTTTGCCAAAACCGAATGAGGAAGATAAAATTTGTGCTGACGAAGACCTAGGGTCAAAAAGTCCACTGTACTTATAAGTAACTTGTGAGGTAACTAACGCTATCAATTTATATTCTGTGTATGATACAGTGGTGAAGTTCAAAACCACGAAAACTATTAAAATTACATTTAATTTTTCTAAACAATTCCAATAGTTTCATTATAGCCTACTCTGTATAAGACAAAGTAAACATGTATGATACTGCAAATATGTATACATTCATATTGATAACACGAACAATTACATCCAAATAAATGATTTAATCAATTTTTGATAAGTTATTGAAATAGCAGCTTGAAGGAGTAGATGATTATGTATAAATTTAATTATTATTTAATGGATTAGACAGTAGTTTATTTAGAAATTAATGAGGTTTTATTATTTACTAAACTTCTTTAGATACACAACAAACTATCTTAACTTTTGTGAACTGGAGGCGATGTCGACGTCCATGGACCCTATGGAAGCGGTCTACACAGGGTACGACGACACGGTACTCAGTCTGTCTCCCATTGTCACAATCACTACAGAAACACCGGCGTTCTGCGCCCTCAGCTGTCTGGGGGTCAGGGACACTCGGATTTGTCTGGCCTTCAACTGGTTCCAGTCCACGGGGCTCTGTCAGTTGTTGGACTTTAACCCCAGTAACACAAATCTGGTGGGGAATCTTGTTGGTCAAGTAGGGGCTAGGCTCTACGTGGTTCAGCCTATAACCATTTTCGACTCAAGTCCTTGAAAGACCCAAAATGGTGTTTATATTCCTCAATGATTTTCCTACCCTATTTTTAATTATATTAAATACTACATGTTTCTGCACATGTTTGTAATTTCTAAAAGTTTTGATAAAAAAGCATCAGAGGTATTCACGTTGAAATACGTTTTATTAACTACTCACTACATAAACTGTGACACAATAAATAAGATTGTCTAGCAAGCAGAGGCGTAGCGAGGGGGGCGCCAAAATGGGTTGGAAAAACAAATCAAAAGTTTGAGGGTGGGGTGCAAATCGAAAGTTAATCCCCGGGCGCCGGGAAGGGTTGCTACGCCTCTGCTGGCAAAAAAAAATCAGTCACACTAGAAAATAGACCACGACCAACAGCCGTCCAATTGCTAGCGAAAAACCCACAGTCATATTCCTTCAGGTCATAGCTAACCAGTGTCAATATAGCTAATGTCCTTGGCATTTTACGCTCCATGACAGTTCTCTGATTGATATGGCTAGTCTCGTTTTTCTACTCTGAGTTTATACGGGTGAGTCATTGTCCAGCTAGTTGGACTTCTTTATAAATATATAATTAATTTTGTTCCCGTTTACAACTGCAACATGGTAAATAAAAACATATCTTACCTCGATTCGTATTTTAACTTTGAGATGCATATTTCTCTTATGTATTAATTAAATGGATTTATTCTTTACAATAATATTTTCCAAAATTATGTTAATTTAATAAACGAAAGTTATAGGAAAAAAATATTTAAAAAAAAGTAATGCAATAAAGTCAGAATCAATCTTTAAAAAAAATTAACGCTTATTTTAGTGTTGCTTGTGCTTCGAACTGGCTTTATCTATATAGTTAATGCAAAGTGGTCGGATGCAAATTCAAGCAAAGTGACCGCGATTGACCGCTCCTTTTATAATCTATATAATGAAAAAAAGCTCTATAACCCCTCCCCACCGTGCCCGCCCCCCCCTTTCCCATCTGCAGAATACTTTATGAAGTTGTAGACCAATGCCTTATGGGAAATGCATCGTTCAGACGCTGGGATCTCGCCAATAGCTAAAACGTGACCGCGAGTAAAAGTCACATTTTATGAGAGCTCTACGACCTCATTGCCGCACTGCGAAGTCGTAGACTGATCCCGTCGGTAACAAAAACAAACCGTCTTCTTTTAGGAAATGTCCCGGAGGGCTGTTAAATCTGACCAGACGTTATATTTTCTAACATAGCATATTTTTGTTTATAAAAAAACGACGTCACACGTTTGATGTAAAAAGTTTCCCTTTCATACCTGACGGGCTATGGGGCAAGTGAAGTAGAGTTGACTTGTTTCTGTGACCTCGGTATATGAACAGATAGTGTGGTCAGCACTATGCCTAGCCGCCTTTACTTTCCCTAACGTGAGTTAGGTACACATCAGTCTACTGACTTGCACCCTGATTCGAACTCAAGACTTGCGGGTTAGCAGTCCAGCTCTCTACCCCTAGACCACTCTGTCCCATAACGTTTCATGTAAATAGGAGGTAATTTTTGAAGTAGTAATTTACGAATGGATTTTAAACTACTTTGAGGTGAAATAAAATAAAGATACTTAAAATTCCTTAGAGTAAAGATTTAAATAAATATTAAAATACACTTCCTAATAAAATAATAGAAATTTGCTGCAAAATATAATTTAATACTAGATTAAAAATATTAAAACTAGAACTTTGTATTATGTATTAGTAAACCTAAAATAAAAGAAGTTATGTGTCAGAAAGGAGTATTACTATTGTAAATCTTTATCAATCCTCACAAGCCAATGATATATTTTTTTTCTTTTTTTTTCTTTTTCTCTTTTTTTTCTTTTTTTTTTCTTTTTTTTTTCTTTTTTTTTTCGGGAAAAAAGAAAACAAAAAAAAAAAAAAGAAAAAAAAAACAAGAAAAAAAAACAAAAAAAAAACAAGCCAATGATATAAAAACATGAACAAAAAAAAACAAAACAAAAAAACAAGCCAATGATAAAATCTGTAATACTAAGGCGAACATGGCTAGGTAATTTGTCGCTGTATATTATATGTCTGAGGCAAAAAAAAAATGTTTGATTCGAGGTTCTTTTATAAGTTTTCATAAATGTATTTTTACGTAATAGATTCAATAGAATATATAAATAAACGGTCTATTAGGCAGGTAAATGTAGTTTATTGTTTCTGTAACCTCGGCAAGTTTTACACCCATCAGAGTAACGCTGGGCTCGGCGACGTCATTCAGACAACTTCATTCCCACTGACCACCAGTTAAAAGAATATTGAGGATGAGGACATCTCTTAGTTATTAATGATTACAGTATTAATTTTTGTTTAAAATATTGGTATTAAATTAACATTGATGCAATGTTAATTATTTGTTTCATTAATACACAGCTTATAAAAATTGATAGATTTTAGATATATTTTTTTTTTAAATCTAAAGCGAAGCTAGGCAGCATGCCTAATGTATTTTATATGTCAGTATACTTGTTTTCTTATTAACCACCAAACAGCATCTCAACATACTGAACTACTAACAACAATACCAACACTGTCAATGATAAAAAATTCATCTGATGGTCTTTGATAATAATATTCAAGCACAAAGCACTCACATAACTCTTAGTTAAATCAATATAAAAAACGAGTACCGACACCCCAACACCATCGCTCTAGTTATAATTGTTGTTAGCCACACGACCTTATTCACGAGAAGACAAAAAAGTCACTAGTGGTTGTTGAAACATTTGTATCGAATAGTCTGCATTATTGAGGAGTTTTGTTTCTTTTTGTTCTTTACTCGCGCTTGCGGGATTTTAAAGTAGACAGACCGTGACGCTGTGCGAAACAAACGAGAAGTTGTGAGTTTAATAAGATTAAGAGATATTACATTTTTCTTTTAGTAACAATAAAGCATTGTTTGCTTAATAAACATGAGGGTCCATGGGGTAAGTGCAGTAGAGTTCACTGATTCTGTGGTCAGCCCTATGCCCAGCCGCCATTGCTTGAGTTAGGTGCCAATTAGAGCTAGGTGGACTCAGATACGTTCTTCTGACTTGAACTCGGAATCTAAATCGAGACTTTCGGGTTAGCCATCTAGCGCCTTATGGGTCATCCATAAATGACGTCCCATTCGAATGGATGTCCGTATTTTTGTGACGATGTGTGACGAGGACAAGGGGGGGTGGTGGTTTAGATGGTGTGACGTCACACTTTTGCATTATTAAAAAAAATGTTAGAAAACGTATTTTTGCCGTTATTTCGCGTTTTAGAAAACTTTTTTTTTAATAAATTGAAATAGAAATTTATTAAAATACTCTATGTTGATAGAGTTCAGATAAAATTTAGGAAAAATATTGATGTTTTAAGAACAATAAAACTGCAATTTTAAGAGGGGGGGGGGGGGTGGAGGCTGAGAGTAACGTCATTTTAAGGGGTGGCTCTGGTCTTTTGTGACGATGTGTGACGAAGGGACGGGGAGGTTAAAATCGTCCAAAAAATTGTTACGTCATTTATGGATAACCCCCCCCCCCTACCGCTAGGCCAAACAATCCACGCAGAGCAAGTGAGTACTTCTATTAGTGTACGTTTTGAGTAGAAGTCAAAGAATCCATTGGTATTTGTTAGAACGTTCTATAATTTAAAATAAATTAAGCACTAGAATAAGTGACGTCGTGGTTGTAATGAAAACTTTGGCATCTTGTCGCCTTATGATTGTTATAAAACACTAGCCGTTAAGCGACAGACATTTACATTGGTATACTTCCACTTCGTTCATAGTATAACACTTCTGTTGTTTACATCCATTCTAATTCACCATGATCTAAACACGACTCCGAAATGATTTGACGAATATTCCTGTCACTCACACGTAGATCACCAGAGTTTCTTACAGGCATCTCTTCGGGGGGGGGGGGGGTGGAGCCAACCTGAAGAACGTCTACCGCCCCCCAACACCTGAACGAAATGAAATTTATATAGATTATATATACTTTTAACAGTGTCCGCCCCCCTTCCCTGAAGTAAGTCTACCGCCCCCAGAAAAAGTCAAGTGCCCCCCCCCCCCCGGAGAAAATAGTCTGGAAGAAACACTGTAGATCACGCATAAAACCCCTTGTTTATTTACACCAAGACCAAGACTAAAATAAACACGCATTCTTTTCTGCCTGCAATAAAAAAGAAGTTTAATTAACTACCACAGTATTTGCACGCTATATAAACAATATATTTGCGTCTAATATAACTCTGGAACGTAAGTCCTCGGATTATGCGAAGATGATTAAAATAAAATCATGTGAAACATGACGGTATGAGTACATATTATGTCAATATTCTTCAGATATCTCTTCAAATGCGATGTTTTGGTAGAAATAATGTGTTCTTAAATATGTAGCCTATTTCTCAAACAAATTATGTCTAGTTCCTTGAAATGTCTTTTCTACGCTTTTTTTATAGTTATTTAAATAGTGGTGTATAATTTATTTTATACTTTTTAGTGCATTATTACATAAAAGCTTTTTATTAAAACGTTTTTGATGAACATTTTTTTAGTACTTTACATGTTTTATTTACTACAGAGCTACATGACTAAAAACCATTGTGCATCTATTGAACGTGATGACGCATATCTAATAGCGCGTAATAGTTGGATGAGACAGCCTACTAATTTGGACAACATATTAATTAATTTATAAAAAATTAATCAGGCAACCAATTAAGTAAAATTTAATGTCATATTGCATTGTCTTCATGTCTTGACCCACGTACCAACTGCTAACCGTATCTGTCAGAAGTGCCCGTAATTTCGCTCGGCCGTTTAGATCTAGAAAGACAGACTGACCACTGACGACAGAGGAAGTGAGTTGAAGAAAAGCTTTTAAAAACGTTTTAATAACAAGCTTTAATGTTCAGTGGTATTTATGTTGTTTTTTAAAGTAAATTTTATTAGTTTTGGCAGTATAGGCCTAAATTGTATACATTTCATAGCGTACGTGTTGATGCGTCAATCTATAGATCTAAATAAAATTTAAATGAAATCGTTCATTTCTTCATATTCTAAAATTGGAAGAAGTGTGAAGCGAATCTTATTGAAGATAACGTCATTAGTAATGTGTATCATTTTGGGCATGTTTAATTCAATTTTCGTCCTTCAATCATTGATGCCATTAGTGTTGAGTACTCTCAGTAGTTTAAGCATGTGATATGTGACGTCATTGCTTTTGTATTATTTGTATCTGCTCTAAAGCGTTCCTGCCATAACCATAAACACTTCTCCGGTTTCATAATTAAAACTGTTTCTATATTTGAATATTTTTTTCGTTAATTTTTATTTTCCTTCTTTTAACAAAAAAATAGTTTGTACATTTAATACACCTAACACATTACATCATATATATATATATATATATATATATATATATATATATATATATATATATATATATATATACATATATATATATATATATATATATATATATATATATATATATATATATATATAAATTGCTGAAGATACTGATCTAGTAGCCTCGGAAAATGTAATGCGGATAGAGAGAGAGAGGAAGAGTTAGAATGAGAGATAGGTGCGGAAATGGTCTTTTATATATATATATATATATATATATATATATATATATATATATATATATATATATACATATATATATATATATATATATATATTCCGCAAACGGTTCCTCTGCTCACCCTTGTGTACGCTACTGTATACACAATATCGTCAAAATAATGTCTTGTCTCTAAAACAATTAGTATATGAACATTATTTGATCAAACGATTCGTAATGTATAGCAACTAACAACAATCGATACAATTGTATTGTAGAATTTTTATTCACCGTGTCTTACATTCTGCTTATTAATATATCTGCACCATCTCAAGTCGTCAATAATTTCCTTTCAGACAATGAGCAAGAGTCCTTTTTGATTTAAGAACTCATCAATTATTTTTAACGTTGTGGGTACTCGATACTTTCTGATATTCAGCCAAGCTTACAATAATAGTGTCAGGAATTTTAAAACCACCTCATTCTACATTAGACAACCTGTAAGGAGAAGTCTGAAAATGACACGCATTATGATTTACTTTATTGTTCTGTTTATTACTCCCAGTATAAGATTCTTAGTAGAATCAAAACATTTAATGAATGCTGCACTCTTAAAGCCTTCTTTCCAGAGCTCCACGCCTAACAATAATACCAGGCCTTATTATGGAAATGATGGAATCAGAATAGAAAATGGGCTAAATTATCGTTGTACTCACACCTTCGAAGAGTACGCTGGTTGGTGGCTGGTTGACTTTCAAGGATGGTACTTAGTCGACCACATTATTTTCAGCAACAAGTAAGTAAAATTTACCTTTACCAAGCTTTCAACTTCCTAATACCATTGGTATGAATAATTCACATTCAAACACAATCTTATATATATATATATATATATATATATATATATATATATATATATATATATATATATATATATATATATATATATATATATAAGCTGTATACGATTGTTTCCCTACGATGTCATACTATACACATTACTGAGAGCATAGTAGAATAGTGGAAGGTTTGTTAGAGTAAGTAAAACATAGAAGAGTAAATATGTAAGTAATCTAGAGTGGGTTGAGAAGGATTGAGCAATGTAGTGAAATAGTGAGAATGGTAGTGTAAAAAAGATTAGGGTAGAGTAAAGAAGAATATGTATAAAGAAGAGAGCAGGTTATGGTAGAGTAAAGCAAGAGTAAAATAGAGATTCTAATAGAGAAAGGTAGAGTGTGGTAGAGTAAGGTATATGAAGTATAGGATTGGAGAACGTCCTGTTTTCAGAATTCTCTATTTGAAAAAAAATAGCATTCTCCAGTCTCCTTATTCTAATCTCAAAAGACGTTTTGTTGTTCGTGTTGTGGCAAGTCAAGTTCTATTGATGAAAACGATACTTGTCAATTTCGGGTCTAGGACATTAACCCCCCCTCCCCCCACATGTTATGTAATAGAGCCTAATGCCGACTCCACCCTATATCTAACTCTAACATCAATCCTATCCCCAACTCTAAATACATGATATCCGTATATTATGAACTTAATAAGAAGCATATTCGATGAGAAAATAAAAAGTGGAGGAGATACCTTTACAAATCACAATTTAGTTACTTCTTGTTGTAGCTACTAAGACATTTTTATACTAAAATAGTTTTGTTTTTTATTTATTCCAAACAGAAACAATATTTACGCCTACCGATTGGCGAACTTCACCATCGATGTGTTTAGAACAGACCCGCGCTTGATGCCAGGGTTCCCGTTGGTGTCTGGTGACGTATGCTACCAGCAGGTCGATCCTCTAGGGCCTGGGACTTTTGTCTGGAACTGTACAGCTCCAGTGTTGGGGACTTTTCTAAGGATTATAAGCAGAGTTTCTTCCAGGCATCTCTTCGGGGGGGCGAAGCCCCCCCGAAAAATTTTTACCGCCCCCCCGAACGAAATGAAATTTATATCATTTATATAGAAAATATATACTTTTAACAGTGTCAGCCCCCCCGAAGAAAGTTTACCGCCCCCCCGAAGATTTCAAGTGCCCCCCCGGAGAAAAAAGTCTGGAAGAAACACTGATTATAAGGTGCTGTTATTACACAACATTTATAATATAAAATGTTAATTTTATGATTTCCTTATAGTAAATATATGGATGACAATTTACAATGTATACAAACTATAATAATACAAACACATGCTATATATACCCATTATACCGAATGTAAAAAAGTATTAGCGTATGATATAGCTTAACACACCTGAATTTAACCACCTGGTGTAACCAATAGCGTCTCATTGAAGGAGTTCAAAACATTGACACAGCATATGTATAAGGTAGAGCAGGGTCACTGTATCGGCGTACTATCCGTGCAACCTCATCGCGGTTAAGCTTACCGATAGAAAATTGCGGAGACATTATTTTAGATGACAAAATACGTGTTTTGATCAAAAGAAAAAAATGTACGAGATTGATCGTACTAAAGAAACGGTAGTTAATTTTTTTTCAATTTTTGATGTCCCTACTAGACTGTTTATAGCTGTGTCAAGTGTCATTCATAAAGGATACGTCTTACTACTTTTTTTTCGTTGTTACCGATACATTTATTCTGCTTCATTATTACAAATAATTTTTTTTTGCTGTTTAAAAGCTGGAAGGAAAAACGTCTGCGTAGTCCATTATGGCTGAATAGTACAATTATTATCGTTTAAAAAACTATTCCGGCCGAGCATATCTCTGACCACACTATCCCTTCATATGCTGAGGACAAAGAAACACGTGAACTCTACTTCACCTGCCCTGTATCCCGCCAAGTTCCGATAGGCGACTTTACCATTCACTTCTAAAAAATGATTTTTTTTTACATTGACGTGATGTGTCTAGAACCCGTGCCACCAGCATGGAAGCCTATTACACTAACAACTTAGCTATCTAACCTCGTGACGCCATTGACGTTTTTTGTGTGCTATATTTTAATAGTTAAAGAGTCCTCTTAATACACTTGATTTACGCGAATAGGCCCTAAATTTAGTATCATTCAAATTAAATTGTATCTTAAATTAGTCAATTCCATAGCTAAACAAACAAAGATTTATATAAAATAATGAATGTCTGAAATAGTTCAGTTTAGAAACTTATTATTATCTAGATCTAGATAGAATTATCTAGATTCTACGACTAGTTTGGTTAAGCCGAGTTTTCGAAGTAACTCTGGGCTAGAGTCAAGCTAGACTCTAGAACCTAGATAGATAAATCACTTGCATTCTTGAATTAGATGATCCGTGAAGCTAAAAAGCAAAGATTTATATAAAATATTTAAGGACTAAGATGGTTTAATAAAGAAACTCAATATTTTATTCTGATTTTAAAATGGATTTTAATTTTAAATAATTAATTTTGGCTTGACCTAGATTGTAGTTCTATAAATAATTTTCTTTGACAGCTGATCTTTAAATCTAGAGAAATTTTTGTATACTTAAATAAAAATAGCAAACGGACATATCTTTAAAGCTATAGCCGACAGTAAATTAGCTTTATAATGCGTTAAAATTTCGAATGGGCAACAACATCTCTGATGGAATCCGCCATTGTTGTTGTAAAAAGTAAATAAATCATGTGACGTCACTATTCACTATAAGTAAAGTCATTGTTCTTAACTTTTATAATTAAAGTGGTTAATCTACCAATCAATGAGTCAATAAATTAATTAACGTATTTAAATTAATTTGAGATTAACAGTATGTCTAAAAAAGAAAAGTGTTCTCTACCTACATACTATTGTACAGCTCTACACAAAATGAGATTCTCTCCTGGAACCAAACGGACAAACAAACAAAAATAAATAAATAAATATTTAAAAATATAAACAAACTTGAGTTTTAGTAGTATACAGATAGATGCACTGAAAAGTAGAAATAAAATTATACACTAATATTATAATAAGTATAAAGAAAAGCGCTGTAACTCTTTAATTTATGTCTTAAATTCAGAAAAATAAATTGTGTTCATAATAACGACCACGTGTATCTATGCTCATAGATGTTAGAGTAATCTTGATTAATATAATTATAGTCGAGCTCACACACTGATTGAATGTCTAGATATCAACGACTATGTGGGTTCGGATAAATTCAGCTAATCAACGTAACGACATTATAATAATTTTACTCAACTTTACGCTGCAATTTCCCCTTTTTGGTGGTCATGCTGACCTTTAGCCCTACACACCTGACCAAGCGAGCACATTAAACACGCGCTGATATTTAAATATCTAATTGTAGCTTGGTTATTTTGAGCTTTTGATTTTAACAAAATTATTAGATCATCTTAGTCTTTGGCACAAAATAGTTATGTAGACTTACTATGATTTAGTTACAATTGTTTGAAACGTTCAGAAATAAACTTGAAATACCATGAATTGTTTTAAAAAATTGCCGTGGTCACTGTGCCATCCACTCCGCTTGTAAAAAAATACCAATTTTTTTTCTTAGGAGGGCAATATACAGGTACATTTCTGATACATTTAGCATGAGAACTGTCGATTAAATGTATAATCTAAATTTTAATATGCATATTAAAAATGTATTTTTTAAGTTACCAAATGCAAGTATTTTGTGGTGTAATTCCGAACGTGGACGTCAACACTGACCAACCACCCCTACCCCTGCCCTCCCACCCAAGTCCACACGCGTCGACAAAAGTCGATTTTTTTCGGCCCTCACCCCCACCCCCTGTGTTGACGTCGTAAATGGTCTCTGCCTGTCTTCCCTCTCAAGCATCAAATAAGAGCGTCACAGGTCTACTGTGGCCAGAAGCTTTAAGTTAACACGAAACAGTTATGATTTTGTTCGCTATAAAGTGTTAAAAGACCATCTAACAACCCCTCTCTACCTACGCCAATCATTCAATCAGATAACTCGTACAATCAAATACACTAAAGCTGGTATTAGATATTTTAATACGTTACTGTAAGACTACTTGAAAGAGTAGATTAATTAATTCGATAAATAAACAGCCAAATGTTAATTTAAAAGTAATACTGTTTTCTTTTCTAAAACAAAATAGGTACACAACAAACTATCTTCATTTTTGTGAACTGGAGGCGATGTCGACGTCCATGGACCCTATGGAAGCGGTCTACACAGGGTACGACGACACGGTACTCAGTCTGTCTCCCATTGTCACAATCACTACAGAAACACCGGCGTTCTGCGCCCTCAGCTGTCTGGGGGTCAGGGACACTGGGATTTGTCTGGCCTTCAACTGGTTCCAGTCCACGGGGCTCTGTCAGTTGTTGGACTTTAACCCCAGTATCACAAGTCTGGTGGCAAGACTTGTTGGTCAAGTAGGGGCTAGGCTTTATGTGGTTCAGCCTATAGTCATTTTCGGATGATGCCATTAGAAAAATACGATACTAATGTTATATTGGTTAGTGATTTTTTACACTGCTTTTAAATACATCAAACACCCTCTCTACTTTCGGGGTGTGTTGTAATTTCGAATTTTTTAGTCAAGCCTGAATAAAATCTCATTAGTAAGTTAATGAAGTTGAAATAAGATTTAGTTATTGCTGTAAAACGTTGTTAGTCTTTAGTAGCCCCTCTAGGAAACAGACCATCACCCAGAGCTTTTCAGTCAAATCTATCCTGAGTCATCTTTCTGGTAATTTACTCGAAGTCACTTCTCAGTTTGTTGTTGGCTTGTGGCATTCCCTTACATTTGGGCTAGATATAAGAGTCATCGTCAACAAAGTTCGCCTTTTGTAATATAAACACATTAATATTCGTTTTGTTCATGTGAGCAACTGTTAAATCGTTTTCCAAAACGTATCTCACCTGGATAAGTGTTTTTACTTTTTTGAAGTACATATTTCACTCATTGACTAATTGAATGAAATATGATTGCAAAAAAAGTTATCTGTTTTTCGATTTTTAAAAATCGCTTGTTTTGGTGTTGTTTGTACAATAAACTATTTTCATGTATTTTTCATGTATAGTTGTAATTTATCTGAACAAAATGCATCCTTTAACCCAATATCTACAAAAAATATTTACAAAAATTCTGACATGAAAACACCACAAAGGATAAATATTGAAATTGTATATAATAATAAACGTCGTCTACACATCCCTTATTTTAGTGTTGAATAAATCATTACAGGGACCAAACACATATTAAAAATAAAGAACAACCATTTGTACTAACGTTGTGCAGAACCCGAACATTCTCACCAGAAAAATTAAAGCCGCTAGTGTATGTTAAAAATTAGTTTCGAAGAATATGCATTATTAATTAGTAGTTCTTTTTTACTACCCTATCGTGCCTGGTGGAATTTTAAATTAGACTAGACTACTCAGTTATGCTGGAATAACTGTGTGTTTCAAGGGTCATCCATAAATGACGTCATGTTAATTGGGTAATTTTTTACTTTTCCCTCACCTACATACTGTCTTATTATCACAATAAACCAGACACCACCTTAAAAAAGACTTCACACTTCAGACATGATTTTGCTTTTCAAAATAACGATTTTGGCTCATCATGGGTATGACCACACTATCCCTTCAAATGCTGAGAAGACAGAAACAGGTGAGCTCTACTTCACCTGCCCCGTGTCCCGCCAAGTCTCGATAGGCAACTTTATCATTCACATGTAAAACAATACATTGACATAATGAATTTCCAACCTGTACCACCCGCATGGTAACTATTACAATATCGACTCAGTTTTCTGGGAAGTTCCGATTTTAAGCAAAATTAGTGGTTGTTATATAGAGACCGCGTAAGAAATTTAAGTTACGCGAACAGGCCCTAGTATAATTTTAAATTAAATTTTAGTCCTAAATTAGCCAATTCCAAAGCTAAACAGTCATAGATGTATATAAAATAACTAAGGATTGAAATAGTTTAGTACAGAAACTCATATAGGCAAAGATTCTAGATCTGGCTGAGCTAGAGATCTAGATCTAGAATCACCGTCTGGCTTAAGTCTAGTTTTTCCGTAGCTCTAGATCTAGAATCTAGAAAAGTAAATCTCTTGTATTCTTGAAGTAGATGATCATTGAAGCTAAAAAGGAAAGATGTATATCAAATAAATAAGGACAAAAAAAGAGTTTATTAAAGAATCTCAATAATGTATCGTGTTTATATAATTTTTTTTTTAATAATTAATTTTGGTTTGACCTAGATTCTAGATCTATAACTTTTCGTTCATCCGACAGCCGATCTGTAGACCTAGAGAAATGTATCGTATACTCAAATTAAAAGAACTGTTGAAAATTGATTGAAGTGTTGGAACCTAATAAAAATAGCAAACGGACGTATCGTTAAAGGTATAGCCGACAGAAAATAAACTTTATGAATGGGCAACAAAATCTTCGATGGAAGCCGCCATGATTGTTATCAAAAGTAAATTTGGCTCTACATTTAGTGCAGATTCTATTGAGAGGGACAGTGTGATTTTTTGTGATTTCGTTTGCTGTTGAGGATTTATTATTTCCACACATTGTTCAAGTTTATTGTAAGTACTTTTACTCTCTTCACTTATGAGCGTTGATGATGGCCAAGCAGGCCCCACCACCAATCATGAAGGGTATCTTCCTAGAGGTTGAGGACGAAACTTTCCAGGTAGGAAAGCATTATCCTAGAACCTTGGAAGTCAGTATCATTGATGCGACTGTTGTGGCAGGAATACCACATGAAACATTCCGGAGACATTTTGTTACCTTAACCGGAGTACCCTTGATAGAGGTCATACGAGATTACAACTATGGTGACTTAAAGAGATGGTATGTAAAACTCTCATCGAACAATTGGTATCAGAAACTACACATGTTAGAGCATGGCAAAAGAAAGAATGGATGGATCGGCCATGGGTAGATTCCACATATATCTAATTTCAACGATGCATGTAGACAAGAAAGGGAAGAGGGCAATAATCAAATGGATTCAACCAGGCTATAGTGAGGAAGAATTTAAAAACCTGCTTAAAGCAGTATCACAGCCAGATACTGAACCATATGTGAGACTGACGGAGCAAGGTAATGTAGCACAATTCTCCGTGACGCCGGATCGCAAACTTGAAAACCTGCCACACTACCTTTCAAGCACAAACAAAGGAGATAGCCATATTATGAATATTCAATTTGAAGGCAGGCGTTTCATTCGCAGATCTGGTACCCCACCTCCAAGTTATAATCCCCCCCCCCTCCATACACACACTGTTAGACGCCAAGGCAGGGAACAAACACACAACACACCAAACCAAACGACGACCAAGACATTCTGTAGTTAAGCACTAATGAAGGACAACTACAAATAGAACATGACAGACTACATCAACAGACTAGAAAAATCCGTGGAATGATGAGCTCCTGCGACCGACTTGTACCAGCGACGTAGAGGACATGACCTTATGGACCACGAGGCGACGAATACAAGACTGAAAGACAAACAATAAAGAAATGGACACACTTTACACTGGTTCAAGTAACACACTTTGTCGCCCCTGCAATTACAAATCAATAGATTCAATACCTCAAGCACTACAACAGTAAACATCTCAGAGCCATACCAAGTAGTCATACAACAGCAAGTACTCCCACTTCTTGGGGGGGGGGAAAATGTTATTCAGGGCCAGGTAACGAGCCATGTCCGGCCCCATTATTTTGTTCTCCAACTGCAATTAAAGCCATACGCACACAATTTAATTTAATTTTGTTGATGCATTAAGATCTTACGGATTATTTTATGTTAGGTTCTTTGTTCCCGAAAGGGGAAGCCATCAAGTAATTGCAGAGCAGAGTCAGGCAGAAAGCCACGACTGTCTCCCTTTATTCACTATTTTTTCCCTTTTACACCATTTATCACATGTTCTAAATTTCTCTATGTTTTCTGTAATGCATAACTTGAAAGATTGTAAGTATTTATATTTATGTTTATCTTCAAATAATAAATTTAAAATTTAAAAAAGGAATGTGGTGGGTAGCAGCAGAGGCGTAGCTAGGGGGGGGGGGGCGGGGGGGGGGGGGGCGGCCGCCCCGGGCGCCGACCCTATGGGGGCGCCAAAATGGGTGGGAAAAAAATTTAAAGCTGATTTTATGCTGCAGTTTTGAATTATAAACTGTCTAAGTTAAGAAATGTAATGGCTACAAGCCTTTACATACTGATTTAACTGTTTTCTACCTCGACTACTAACTGTAAAACATATACTCTTAAGAAACAGTGACCGGCAAAACCGCTTTGAAGCTTTTCCTAGATGGGGGGGGGGGGCGCTTTTTCGAGACTTAAAACGGAAGAATTTACACTAGATTGTTGAGTCGATAAACGTTACCGCTATTAAAAGAAACCAATTGTATTAAAACGTATTGTACGATTGTTGAACTGTAAAATACGTCAGTGACTTTTATCAAGATGGTGCAGGGGGCGCTTTTAGGCTAAATAAAATAGCAAAATTACACAGGATTCTGAGTAAACAACCTTTAGCTCTCAGAGAGAAACGAATTGTACTGTGCATTGTATAATTGTGTAACATTTTTAAAAAAAAGTCAGTTACGTTAAAAACCGCTCTACAAACTTTGTCCAAGATGGTTGTGATGATTGTGTGTGGGGGGCGCTTTTTTCGCTAACAAAAATCGCAAGTATTTGTACTGGATTGGTGAGTAGATAACTCTCTTAACACTTAGTAAAGAAACCAAGTGTATTAACGCGTAATGTACAATTTCAATAGCTAGTTTTGTTTTAAAAAAAGACGCGACTAGTTCTTTGTAAGATTCTTACGATTCTCTCAACTTCAACGTGAGAGATCAGATACTTTTGATTGATTGCTTTACATCTTACCTGGATCACTGAACTATATTAAAGAGAAGTAAATATCACGGATTCTTGAATCCCTAAGCCACTAACCACCACTTTTTTCCATGCTCTTATTTCATTCTCCACTGTCTGTAATCTAGCTCCAAGCTATACAGTAAAAGAGACCATATTTAGTTATAGATCCTGATTGAATTTTTTTGACAATGCATTTGAATTCTACATTTTCTTAGAGTGTTAAAACGCGTTTTATTGCTGCTGATTATAATCAGAACGTCATGGGCTATCATTAAATTGATTGTTACTGCTTCTTCAATCAATACAATTAGTTCTGCATTTGTTGTTGACGTTGTGCGAGCAGTGTTTCTTCCAGACTTTTTTCTCCGGGGGGGCACTTGAAATTTTCGAGGGGGGGCGGTAGACTTTCTTCGGGGGGGGGGGGCGGACACTGTTAAACGTATATATTTTCTATATATAAATTATATAAATTTCATTTCGTTCGAGAGGGGGGGCGGTAAAAATTTTTCGGGGGGCTTCGCCCCCCCCCCCCGAACAGATGCCTGGAAGAAACTCTGTGTGCGAGAAGGCAGGGCAAATCTGCGAAATCCAAGACTACGAGCTGTTAACATCCGTTGGATTCAGTTTGTTTTCTCTAGCTTGTTTTGTCATACCATCAACCAATCAACGAAATACCCATGTCGTATTCCAATGTGAACAATAAATATTTCTGATAACTTCTTCTTGTATGTCACTTGTGTGTCCTTACTCTAACAAACTTCGAATCCAACTATGTACCATATCACAACAGAGATCGTTCCAAAACTAGAACATAAAAGGCTGGTCTAAACATATTAGCGTTAGCTACAAACTACCCTCTAACACAGATCAGGCTTATTGTTTTTTACTGACATTACTAATTTTTCGCAAAAAAATTAAACGCATCTTAATGGGAATTAAATTGTCGTAAAGTTTTAAGGAATGAAAATCATACAATGTAATTATTAAACCTTGTCCGGACTGTAGCATACACCCTTACACACACGCTTACACACACAAATACACTCTTACCCACACACAAGCTTATATATAAACACACTATCACACACACATAATTATACACACACACACACACATATATATATATATATATATATATATATATATATATATATATATATATATATATATATATATATATATATATAAGCGGGGGGGGGGGGGGGGCGCCAAATTGAAAGTTCGCCCCGGGCGCCGGGAAGGGTCGCTACGCCTCTGTGTAGCAGGTGTAAATGAACAGAATTAATGCTACTTCCTCCTTTAACAAAATAAAAATGTACATTATAATCATTGTACCGCCCTTCTAAAATATATGCTGTATTTCAGGTAACCTCAACCCCTACCTGAACCAGACCAACATTTTACACAGACCCCCTTTTGGTGCATTCCCTCCTCCCTACCGTCCCACATTCTCACATAAAAACCAGATTTCACTGTGCTTTCGTTTTCTTTTAAGTAGAACAACTAGCTCCAGCATAAGTAAATCCTAACTCCCCAACATCCATAACTCTATGTACTTATATGTATTTTTATGTACGAAAGTCAACAGGATAGTTGAAAATTGTAAACCTATACCAGCCCTCATATGTCGAATGATGCCTCCGGGACAACGTTGAGGCTCGCAGATAAAGATTACAAAGCTGAGACAAAACAGAATTGAGAAAGAAAAACAAAGTAAAGAATTGAGACCAAATAAAAGTATTTAAGATAGTCACAAATCGTTTCCTGAGTCGGCATGGTCAAGTCGGTAAAGCTCATGGTTGCTAAACCGAAAAATCTCGAGTTCGAACCCTCGGGCAGATGAGGCTCGTAAGTTGGAGACAGCCACTATTCTAGGAGAGACAACTCCAAAATCAAACAACTGCTGCCTTGTAGTTTGTTCTTGGTTGGACAAAGGCTATAGAAGCAAATCAAAAAAGAAAAGCAGGCTGAAATCGGAGTCAATGGCCTCAATGGCGCATAACCAATTGACACGTATGCTTAATTGTGATGGAGGCGTGGTCGAGTCGGCAAAAGCACATGGTTGATAAATTCGAAAAAGTCTCAAGTTCAAACCCTCTGGCAGATGAGGCACGATCCCTTCCAAAACTAAAAATGAAGAACGAAGAGGAAGAATAAGTTTCATGAGTTGAACCTAACCTGGACGCAACAACTGGTGGCCAGTATTAAGCAAGTAGAGCCATCGCCGCTACTGAACGTCGCCATCACGCCATATATTTATATATATATATATATATATATATATATATATATATATATATATATATATATATATATATATAATATAGGTAGGGTGGGGGCGGTAGACGTTCTAGAGGGGGTGGGGGCACCCGAAGGTATGCCTGGATGGTTAATAACCCCGGGCTGAAAAGATCGGAGACCCTTGCACTAGAAGAAAAACAAAGTGGCTGTTGAAACATAGGCATCGAAGAGTCTGCATTATTGAGTAGTTTTGTTTCTTTTTTTGCTTCACTCGCGCTTGATGGATTTTAAGGATAGACACCTCGGATAATATTGTTTTATTTAACACATTTCTGGGTGTTTAATAAGTTCAAATGTTAATAGTTGTTAACATATAGACAAAAATAATATTTAGCCGTCAATAGCAGTTCTGGTTACCAAGAAAACCACGAAAAGCTGTGAAAACTAACACCTTTTACAACCTCTATAACTTTGTTCCCATAAGACATTTTTAAAAGCTGATGAAAGATGTAGATTTCTCAAACCTTAATATACATTTCTACGTTTATTTATTGCGATAGCTCTTACTCAATTTTAATTCAAATTTTTACTCAAATTTATGTACAAAAATTAGGGGGTGGTGCTACTTAAATATCAATATTTTCTAAAGTATTGTAGTAAACTTAATGTGAGAGTACGTTGTTTACTTTTTCACGAGGTAATTTTGGTAGAAGTTATAAGATATTCACCGGAGACCAGACTATCGAAATTCTCGAATAGGATAGCAGGATAGCAGCAAAGTATCAGCATCAGTATATGGTATCATTTGCATAAAGCAAGTATTTAGCCTACATAGAACGAGCACCATACCATCATACCAGCACGATATCAGGACCATACATACACTATACAAACACCATACCAGCACCATACCAGCACCATATCAGCACCATAACTGCACCGTTTCACCTTATACAGTGCCATACTATCACCATAGGAGTATATACAATAAAACAATCACTTTATCTACACAATCCTGGGTACAGCGCTTGAGGCTAAACTTAATTTGAGAGTACGCTTTGTACTTTTTCACGAGATATTTTTGGCAGAAGTTATTAGGTATTCACTGGAGACCAGACTGTCGAAATTCTCGAATAGTTAGCAGTCCAAAACCAGCAGGAAAGCAGCAAAGTATCAGCACCAGTATATGGTATCACTTGCAAAAAGGAAGTATTTAGCCAGCATAGAGCGAGCACCATATCATCATACTAGCACCATACCTGCACTATACAAACACCATACCAGCATCATACCAGCACCACACTAGCACCATAACTGCACCGTTCCACCTTATACAGAGCCATACCATCAACATATGAGTATATACAATTAACCAGTCTCCTTATCTACTCAATCCTGCAAACAGTGCTTGAGGCGAAATACGCCCCCCTCCCCCCCCCCCCCCCCCACACAGTTTACAGTCCGATGTTAAGACTGATAAACGCGTTCAAGCCTATCACAGCATGCCGTAACAAGATTATAAACCAGCCGTTGGTTGAATAACGAGAAGGGGATGAGGGGATAAAGGGGGTGGACTTAGTACATTCTTCACACTGACAGACATGTCCATGACGCATTATTTCAGCTTAGTATAAAGCGTACCAAACAGTGTTTAATAGTGTTCCTATGACAATCAACAGTGCAATTTTTTTACAAAGTTTCAATTATTAGCCTAAGTGTTGTTGCAAAACTTTAAAACAAAAAATAGAAGAGTATATGCAAATAAAGTAAACAAACTAAGACAGGCGATTGTTTTGTTTATCTAGAAACAAGATGGCCGCCTAGCACACGTGGTTAGTTGCAACCTATCGTGGATTATTTTGATTTACTGTACGATAATATGTTTGGTCAAGCGTATCAATGAATCTCTTCCCATTCATAATTTTTACGCGCATGCCTTTATATGGAGTTTAACATCAAATTTTACGTTGTAGAAAACAACAGTTATCCCGCTTATTCGTAGAACAAAAGAAAAGGTCATTACTCCAGCGTGTACACGAGTCCTTGTCCGATAGATTTTTTTTACGAGATTCTAATCTATTTTAATAAGTTAAAGTAATTAAAAATGGATTAAAAATCATGTCTATATCCCGTCTTGCCATCTCCCGTAGTGTTATATAAAAATATTCGAGAACGTTTAGGGGAGATCACTCACGGTTTATTTTAAAAAAATGCATAAAAATGTCTTAATAACAAGCTTTTATGCTCAATAGTATTTATGTTGTTTTTTTAATTAATTTTTATAAAGTTTGTCAGAGTAGGCCTTAATTATATACATTTTATAGCGTACGTCTTGAAGAATCAATCTATAGTTCAAAATCAAATTTAAATGAAATAGTTCATTTATTCATATTCTAAACTTCGAATAAGTGTGAAGTAAAGCTTATTGAAAATATTATCATTTGAATTGTGTATCATTTACGACATTCCATGTTTAATTCCAATTTTGTCATAAAATCATTGACGCTATTAGTGTTGAGTAATTTTCGTAGTTTAAACATGTGACATGTGACGTTATTGCTTTTGTGTTATTTGTATGTGCTCTGAAGCGTTATTGTCTTAACCATAAACACTTCTTCCGATTGAATAATTAAAACTTTTCTACATTTGAATATGCTTTAATTTTTATGTTCAGTCTTTTAAGAAAAATTTAGTTGGTACATTTAATACATCCAACACATTATTCCAATTAAAAATCTTAAAATACTGAGCCAACAGCCTCTAAAAATATGTTGCGGATATAGAGAGAATGAGTTAGAATGAAAGATACGTGTGCAAAAGGGCTTTTATATATTAATATTTTAAGGAAACGGTTACTCTACTTACCCTTGTGTACGCTACTGTACACACACTAACGACAAAACGATGTCTTGTCTCTAAAACAACATTTATATGAACATTGTTTAATTAAAACATCCGTAATGTAGAACAACTAACAACAATCGATACAATTGTATTGTAGAATGTTTATTCTGTGTAGCCTATTTTCTGTTTGAGTATTAATATATCTGCACCATCTCAAGTCGTCAATGAGCAAGAGTCCTTTTTTATTTAAAAACTCATTAATTATTTTGTACGTTGTTGGTACTCGATACTTTCTGACGAAATAAAACAAAGAAGCGTAAAAATGTAAGTAATGTAGAGTGGATTGAGAGATTAGAGTAATGTAGTGTAGGAGTGAGAAGGGTAGTGTTAAATAGATTAGGGTAGAGTATGGAAGAGTATGGACATAATGGGTTAAGCAGAGAGCAGGTTATGGTAGGGTAAAGCAGGTTAGAGTAAAATGGATTCTAATAGAGAATGGTAGAATGTTGTAGAGTACGGTAGGCCTATATGAAGTATATTATTGGAGAATGTCGAGTTTTCAGAATACTCTAGCTGAAAAAAAAATAGCATTCTCCAGTCTCCTTATTCTAATCTCAAGAGACGTTTTGTTGTTCGTGATGTGGGCAATTCGAGTTCTATTGATGAAAACAATACTTGTCAATTTCAGGGCTAGGACTTTAACCCCCCCCCCCCCCCCCACCCGTTATGTACTCGCGCCTAACGCTGAAGAACCCTGACCTTAACCTCAAACTCCATCCTATAGCTACCTCTAACATCAATCCTATCCCTAACTCTAAATACATGATATCCGTGTTTTATGAACTTAATAAGAAGCATATTCGATGAGAAAATAAAAAGTGGAGGAGATCCCTATACAAATCACAATTTAGTTAATTCTTGTTGTAGCTACTAAGACATTTTTATACTAAAATAATGTTTTTTTATTTATTCCAAACAGAAACAATATTTACTCCTGGCGATTAGCAAACTTCACCATCGATGTGTTTAGATCAGACCCGCGCTTGATGCCAGGGTTCCCTTTAGTGTCTGGTGACGTATGCTACCAGCAGGTCGACGCTCTAGGACCTGGGACCTATATTTTGAACTGTACAACGCCTGTTTTGGGGACTTTTCTCATGATTAAAAGGTGCTGTTATTATACAACGTTTATTATGTAAAATATGTTAATTTTCATGATTTCTTCATAATAAATATATGGATGACATTTTAATATGTATAAAAACTATAAAAATACAAACACATTCTATATGTACCCATTAAAAGTACGAATGTAAAAAAAAGCATTTATGTGTGGTATAGCTTAACACACCTGAATTTAACCAAGTGGTGCATTCAGCGCCGTCTCATTAAAGGAGTTGAAAACATTGACAGCATAATATGCATATTATGTATACGGTTGAGCAGGGTCACTGTATTGCTGTGCTATCCATGCAACCTCATCCCGTTTAAGCTGACCGATAGAAAAATTTAAGATGACAACATATCTATTTTGACAAAAAAAAAAAAAAAAAAAAAATTGGCGAGATCGATCGTACTAACGAAACGGTAGGTCATTTTTTTTATGTTTTGTTGGATGTCATTATTAAACTGTGTTTATAGCTGTGGAGTGCAGTAGAGGATAAGTCTTACTAGTTTTTCTTTTCGTTGTCACCGATACATCTATTTTGCTTCATTATCTATCTCTATATATAATTATCTTCTTGAAGACGCTAGAAAACAAGCTGTAAGCGTGCTCCCTACCACTCCACCCCATCATGGTCTGGTGAGCGTTGGTTCACGCTAAATGTTTACAATCGTAGAGCCGGGTTTAGTGACGGTTACTAGGGGCAGATAATTTAGTTTGAAGCGATTATAAACTTAGGGGAGGTAACTAAGAGGAGGCTGCTTTCACGGGGAGGGGGGGGGGTGTATGGTAGGGGTTGGGGTTGGGGGAAAAGGGGGTGGGGGTAGTGTCGTCCTTAACGATCTACTGATAGTGTTTTAAAGCAAATATTTTCAGTGGCAGCATTGGTTCTGTCGAATTCACAAATTATGAATTACTGAAAAGTAGAAAATAAAACAACTAAATTGCGGCGTACGATATGCCGCGGGTCGGCTCGTATATATCTAAAGCAAAGTGGTCGGGTGCCGCAGGCGCTTCAAATTTGCCATGCTACTGCCTTGGGGCGACACACCGCATAACACTTGCTGATTTAAAAGAATATACGAGAAAGTTTAAGGGAGATTACTCCCGCTCTTTATTTATTATATATAGGCTAACTATATTGTGTCGCGTTACCAGACGAAGTAATCGATAATTCTTTTCGTTATGAAAAGGAATTATAGAAATACCGAGCAAGGATGTGCTTGTGTATAATAAATTAACTGTTCTATTATTGTATACCTTTGTTACATTGTTTTATACCTTAGGTACTATCTGGACATCTTTACCGAGATCCGACTAAGCTTGACGTGATAGATTCAGATAGTTTATTCTCAACGAACACAACACATCAGTACAAATGTGGGAGTCTTAGAGAAATAATGTTTTACCATGTCACTATCGTTTTCTTGACCTCCAGCATAGGGCTTCTAGTCGAAACTAAGCCTTTGGTTAACGCTGCACTGTTTAAACCCGCGTATCAAAGTTCTATCATTGCATCCACTGACGGGCCCAGTAATGGAAACGACGGTAGCATAGACCAAGACCCAGCGAATTACAGAATAGTTCACACAGACAGCGAGTATGCAGGTTGGTGGCTCGTCGATTTTCAAGGGTGGTTCCTGGTCGACCATATTGTATTCACTAACAGGTAATTGATATTTACCTTTATCTACACATGAACATCACTCTTGAAAAAATTATATATATATATATATATATATATATATATATATATATATATATATATATATATATATATATATATAATATATATATATATATATATATATATATATATATTATATATATAAATATGAAAGTACAGGGGATGGCAACTCGGGATATAGACATAATTTTTAATCCATTTTAAATACTTAAACTTTTAAAAATAGAATAAAATCTCTTAGAAAAAAGAACTGCACACCAATTGAACGCCAAATAAAATGCGCATAATTGAGCGGAATATTATTAGTACTTTATAAATTCACATGCGTTTTTTGAGAAATCGGAAATAGCAAAAATTACTTTTTTCGGTCAACGGAAAGGACTCAAAATTTTATAGAAATCAGAGCATTAGGTGTTTTACTTACATGTGGAATTTCATTTATCTATTTGAAATAGTACTCAAGTTATAGGCTTTTGAACAATTCAAAGTAGAAAAAGTTCCAATTCCGGTTATCGGAAATCGCTCAAAAGTTGAAAAGGATCTACCATTTTGACATAATATTAATATAAGAAATTTCATCAACCTAGCTGTAGCGGTACTCTAGTTATCGTGTTTACACACACACACACATAGACACCCATACACACACAGACATACGGACAATATTGCTTTTAACTGTTTTTCCGACTCAGGGGGGCGTTAAACGTCGAGATTTGCAAAAATCTCGATTTTTTTTTTGCACGATTACATGACTTTCTCTATACTTCGTATATACGAGAAAGTAAAAATAAATACACAATACATTAGTAAATTTAAATAATTTTCGTTTCTGCCATCTAGATTTGGTGGTTGGGCCACACGATTAGCAAATTTCACCATCGATGTGTTTAGAACAGACCCGCGCTTGATGACAGGGTTCCCGTTGGTGTCTGGTGACGTATGCTACCATCAATTAGATCCTCTAGGGCCTGGGACTTTTTTGTTCAACTGCACAACACCAGTGCTTGGAAGGTTTCTAAGAATTGTAAGGTAAAAATACAAAATACATTATTAGTTGAAATTAGAGTAATGTAATCTTATATATTATATAAATATAAATATAAACGCAAACGCAAACACAAACAGAAACAGAAACAGAAACACAAACATAAACACAAACGCAAATATAAATGTAAATATAAATATAAATATTGGTTGTTAATCTTAATATGTCATGCATTGGGGAAATGTATAGATATTAATTATTATAATCTTATTGTTCAGCAGGTGCGTTTTTTAAATAATTATTTTATTAAAGAATATATTTAACTCTTAGATACACAACGGATGTTCTTCATTTCTGTGAGCTGGAGGCGATATCGACCTTCATGGACCCTATGGAAGCGATCTACACAGGGTACGACGACAAAGTACTCAGTCTGTCTCCAATTGTCACAATCACTACAGAAACACCGACGTTCTGCGCCCTCGGCTGTCTGAGGGTCAGAGACACTCGGATTTGTCTGGCCTTCAACTGGTTCCAGTCCACGGGGCTCTGTCAGCTGTTGGACTTTAACCCCATTAACAAGAGTCTGGTGGCAAGTCTTGCTAGTCAGGTTGGGGCTAGACTCTACGTGGTTCAGCCAATAACCACTTTAGGCTTAAAGCAGTGAGAGCCACTTGACGATTAAAAATAATTATATTTTCAATCCTCAAGCACATTTTTTGAAAAAAAATATTTGTCTAAACTTTCTAAATTTATTTTAAGCGTCTTTTTTTTCACATTTAAGATGTAGGACCCTAATGCTGTAAACATACTTTGTCCACGCTGAAATTTTTTAAAGTATTCATTTGTATTGGCCCACTCTTTCTCCCACCCTCAAATGTCAACGCCCCCACACATTTAGTTGACCTCCGAATTCCAATATATATATATATATATATATATATATATACATATATATATATATATATATATATATATATATATATATATATATATATATATATATATATATATATATATATATATATATATATATATATATGTGTGTGTGTGTGTGTGTGTGTAACTAGTGTAGTTACAAAAACAACGTTGTGAGGGTGTCAGGATCTCAAAGAATACACAACCAACACGATTGAGGCTATTACAGTATCCTTTATTTCTCTTAAACGCGCCACCCACAGCAACCTGTCTCCTTTCACTCCAACCTTCAACTGTCCTCCGCAATCATTCCTACACACCACCTTTTTCCCGCTCACAACACAGCCACTGTCACCCGACCAGTCGCTTCCCTTGTACCCTCGTTCACTCCGTACAACAACATACACGTCAACACACCCGGCCTCGCGTCTCACTACATGATACACACACACACACAGTGATCCGTTCCACGTATTCACCTTTCATACACATTACATCACCACAAACAAATAGTGTCTGTCAAAAAGGACATGGTCAAGGCCAGAACTGAACTGAGTTATTTATAGTTATGATGCAACTGATATACTCTGGTGTGACTAAAATAGATTTTTACTTGTCAGCTTGAAGACAAATAGACAAATTAGTAATAGAAACGATGCAATAGTTGGTACCGAAGTAGAATAGTTTGACCTTGATAGACATCGTTGACAACACCGGATGTACATCTGCGTGTGACTGTGTGTGGATATAAGAGCGATACTTTTGGGTATTAGGAGAGCCAGACAGAAAATGTAGAGCGAGACAGATGTATGCAGAAACGTAGAGATCGAAGATGTGAGCTGAGAGACAGAAGGTTTGAGATACAGAAGATGGAACGATCGGGCGCTGGAAAGAAGAAAGATATAGAATGGACTGAATGCAGAGACAAGTTTTGGTAGATAGAGATACGGAATGATACAGTGTGTGGGCCTCTGACAGTGGAGGTCTGTTGAGATTTACTTAATCATCTAAACTGTAATTATTCATGGAGAAATAAAGTGAAGTAATATTGAACCTGCGGGCAGAGTGTGCTTCTTTATACCAGGTGTGTGAATCGGTACCAAATGAGGTGTCCTCAGCCTAGAGGTGGGATTTCCTAAGCCGTTGACGAATACCTACAGACAGGAGGTTGTACACGCCTCTGTCGCATTTGGGTGCCGTGAGGAAGGGGTCGCACAAGACCTAACAAAGAACGACACACATGCTGCTGGCTGCTGCTACTACTACTTGGTCATATATATATATATATATATATATATATATATATATATATATATATATATATATATATATATATATATATATATATATATATATATATATATAACTAAATAACATGTTTTGCATATCTTGCAATGCTACTAATATTGATAATGTGGTATATTATATAGATTTATTATTTTTGATAATGTCCATTAGTAGGCCTACATATTAAAAGTAGAACCTTGAACATGTTGAAAATCAAATAGTTTGCTAACACCTTTACGATATGCACTTGATTGAGTTGTTTTTTTTTCCTTCGACCATCAAAAAAAAACTTTGTGTAGAAAGAAAAGAGTTAAAAGTATTATTTTTCTCTAATAATAACAGATTTACTTACTCTAGGAAAGTAAATAAGGCTAGACTCTCCCTTTATATGCCAAAACCACAGCAACATCAACTCTAACTCTGTAGTCTACGTTTGGTCTTTCTAATACGTTATTTCTTAACACAAAACAACATCAGGTCTTTCCAACGCTTCTCTGTAGTTGTGTGACTACCGCATTGAAACACATTATTGTTTGCAATCCTTCAAAAGAGTGCCTACATAAAGATAAGGTGGTGTTAACTACAGCCATTGAGTAAATTATAACAGTTTTGGTCTCTGCCTCGTACTGTAATGTATATTTTCTTTTTTGTCGTGTATGTATATATATTTAAAGAAAATATTATTTTCCGTACTTTTTAGTGCACTATTAAAAAATAAACCGGGAGTGATCTCCCCTAAACTTTCTCGAATATTCTAATATAACACTACGGGGGATGGCAACTCGGGATATAGACTTCTAGACATGATTTTTAATCCATTTTAATTACTCAAATTTTTAAAATAGAATATAATCTCGTAGAAAAAAGAAATGCACACCAAGTGAACGCTAAATAAAGATGTGCATAATAGTGCGCAATATTATTAGTACTTTATAAATTTACATGCGTTTTTTGAGAAATCGGAAATAGCGTAAATAAGTACTTCCGGTTAACGGAAATTACTCAAAATTTGACAGATGGTAGGGAATTAGATCTTTTACTTACATATCAAATTTCATTTATCTATCTGAAATAGCACTCAAGTTATAGGCTTTTGAAAAATTCAAAGTAGGCAAAGTACCACTTCCGGTTATCGAAAATCGCTCAAAAGTTGATACGGATCTACTATTTTGATAAAATACTTATATATGAAATTTCATCAACCTAGCTGTAACGGTACTCAAGTTATTGTGTTTACACACGGAAACACACACACACACACACAGACATACGGACAAGATTGCAAAATTATGTTTTTTCCGTATCAGTGAGATGTAAAACGTCGTGATTTGCAAAAATCTCGATTTTTTTTGCACGATTACAAGACTTTCTCTATTCTTCGTATATACGAGAAAGTAAAAAAGCATATTATTCAAAAACAATTTTTTTTTATTACACAAAGAAATTATGCTCACCGTAAAAAGGGCATGACGACGCCAGTTTCTTGTAGCCTTGAATATCTAAGTGCCATGGCATACAAGTTATTATACTTGAACCTATTTTATTCTTTGTTGTACTTTAACTTTATCATTATGTAACTTGCTATTAATAAAAATTAAGTGTCTGTAATTGTAATTTGTTGCTTTATAAAATGTGTCGGCCTTTTATATGACTTATTCGAACGTGCTACAGTTAGGGGTTATGTGCTTGCAACTGTTGGGGTTCGCTTTCAGAAATTTGCCCCCCCCCCCCCCCCCCACCCAGAAGAAAGTATACCGCCCCCCCCCCCCCCCCCCCCCGAACGAGATGCAATTTATATTGAAAACATACTTTACCAGTGTCCACCCCCCCCAAATGTAGAGCGTTCCCCCCAAAAAAATAAAATATCAAGTGCCCCCCCCCCCCCCCCCCACCCCCCGGAGAAAAAAGTCTGGAAGAAACACTATTCGCTTTAGTGCAAAGTTAGGAAATGATTTGTTTTCTGCATATAGCTATCTTTCTACTTCATACCGACGTTAACCAAGAGGCAATAAAAAATAATCTAAAAAACAATCAGAATCGGTGGAAACTAAATGCTAATGTCATAAAAAGAAGCAATAAAAATTTTGACCTAATGTAGATTGTATAACACATACTATTTTTCTCGTAAATTGTATTCTGATGGATGTTTTCAATTATTTAGTGTATCAATTTTAAATTGTTTAAGAGAAAGAAATAACTATATTTATTATTAAATGAAATATGTTTCAGTGGAATATATCTCCAACATAAATGTTAAATATCTAGCCTTAGCGCTTTAAAGATCTATGTCTAAGGTAATGATCATAAACAGGAGATTTGCTGATGTAGACAAGATGACCGCTATAGTGTCACATTCTCAAGGCCAAGCAGTGTTTCTTCAAGACTTTTTTCTCCGGGGGGGGGGGGGGCACTTGAAATTTTCGGGGGGGGGGGGGGGGGGGGGCGGTAGACTTTCTTCGGGGGGGGGGGGGGGGGGCGGGACACTGTTAAAAGTATATATTTTCTATATAAATTATATACATTTCATTTCGTTCGTGGGGGTGGGGGGGAGCTTTGCCCCCCCCCCCCCCCCAAGAGATGCCTGGAAGAAACTCTGTGGCTAAGCAGATCTCTGTAGGACAATAAGCTCACAAACTTGGATTAGGTACAGGTGCACAGGTCCAGGCTACAGTGGGGCGACCGTCCTACAAGCTGGGTAAGACAACACTATTCACAATGGATGAAGCTATGCAGGAAATTCAAGTGGGGAGGTGGTGAACTCGTGTAACCTTTAGTTCTCTCCTCTTGCCTTCACAAAGAATGATAATAAAATGACGAAACATTTTCTTTTCGTTTACTAGTGCTTTTACTTTCTTTAAAGACTGATGGGCCACTTCTTATTTACAAATCTATGTAAAGATCACCCACTAGCTTTTGACTTACATTACGTAAATGTTTGGTTTATAGTTAAAATATATTTTCATCTGAATTAAATATTTTAATTAGTTTCTTCAAGATTACTTTGAAATAAAACTTAAGCAGTAAAAAGCTTAATTTAATTGTTTTTAAAAAATATGGACTGTTTTCACTGACATGTTTGCTGTGTTATAATATATATATATATATATATATATATATATATATATAATATATATATATATATATATATATATATATATAATTGTGGAAATAAATGTAAAAGGAAATACATTATTGATACTAGTGTTACAGATCACAGGGAATAAACCATAGTTGTCACATTTTTTCCCACTTTAAATGAAAATGAGATTTTCTGTTTGCTGTTCCATTGTGGCATGATTTTAAAATCCTAAATATTGAGAGGATCGAGGGGGTTTTACGCCTTTGTATTGTCATACGTGATATATATATATATATATAAATATATATATATATATATATATATATATATATATATATATATATATATATATATATATATATATATATATATAATATATATATACACTAGTACTACATGAGTATAGCCCTAACTCAATAATTTAAAAAAGCGCACATGTGTGGTTAAGCCCGTGTGGTCTTGATACATTAAAGCAGGGGTCTCGTCTACGCTGTCTTAATCGCTACACAAATTAAAACAACTTCTTTTATACAACGATAAGCTTTTCATAGAGTGCCTTAGCGTTTGCTCAAATACATTAATTTAATACGTTTTCCAGTAACACATTATAAAAGAAATACAGCATTAAAAGCGCAGGAATAATTTGTTTCAATGGTCAATCTGTAAATGTCAATCAGGAGACTGTTTGGATATTAAGTTGTGATATCGCTGAACTAATGTATAAGAAAAGTATAATGAAGCTGACTAAAGTTCTCCTTGGGCAAACAAAAACCCACCCGCCATTTTTTTAACTTGTCTCTAAGGAAGTCATTTGCTTACAATTTAATGATCTCCATCTGCGTTTCATCTGGGCAACTGGCCACATTTGCTTCAAATGGATTTTGAAACAGTCTCAGTTCTTCTGCCTTTGAATCCTAGTGAGAAAACCGCTACTGAAACTGCAGCTGGAGGTCTGTAATTATCTCGCATGCAAATGATGTGGAAACTCAGCTGTTGCTGAAAGTGCGTCAAATTTTTGCCCTATCCTTGTTCAAAAAACATGGAACAGCTTTCCAGCGACTCATCTATTGTAATTTGAAAAATTGCGAAACTTGTTAGCAGTTTTCGCTATTTGAGTCATAATGTTTTTATTCCCCCCCCCCCCCCCACCTCCCCGAAGAAAGTCTACCCCCCTTTCCCGAACGAAATGAAATTGATATAGAAAATATATACTTTTAACAGTGTCCGCCCCCCCCCCCCGAAGAAAGTCTACCCCCCCCCCGAACGAAATGAAATTTATATAGAAAATATATACAGTGGAAGAAACACTGACACGGACGGCAATGGTATTTTCTCCCAAAGCTACATTTTAAAATTGTTTTGAATTTTCTGGTCACAGTTCTTCAGCCACTTCTAACAAACATTTTTTCCGTGAAGAAAAAGATCTCCGCGGACCGGAATTTGGAGACCCCTGCCCTAAACAGTTAAACAAATACCACACAGCACACGTTTTAGATCAAACCCCACACAACCTACCACACAACACAAGGGGTAGACTAAACGCCACACAACCTACCCCACAAATTTGATATAATACTTATAAATGAAATTTCATTAACATAGCTGTAACGGTACTCAAGTTATCGTGTTTACAGACACACACACACTTTAAGAAAGTACTATTTCCCCTCTAAATTATCCACACACTGCATTTATAAGTATTACATTCTTTTCTCGGCGCGTTTCTATTCTGTTTTTTCAAGAAAATTATGTAATAAAAAACATTTCGATTTCGATTTCCCTAGGATTACCAACCCTTACTGATTTAAAAGAATATCCGATAAAGTTTAGGCGAGATCACTCCCGCTCTTTATTTATTATATATAGGCTAACTATAATGTATCGCGTTTCCAGCCGAAGTAATCGATAATCGTGTTCAAGTTATGAAAAGGAATTATAGAAATACCTAGCAAGGATGTGCTTGTGTATTAATAAATTAACTGTTCAATTATTGTATGCCTTAGTTACATTGTTTTATACCTATCTGGACATCTTTACAGAAATCCGACTAAGCTTGACGTGATATATTCAGGTGGTTTATTCTCAACAAACACAGCACATCAGTACAGATGTGGGAACCTTAGAGAAACAATGTTTTACCATATCACACTCGTTTTCTTGACTTCCAGTATAGGGCTTCTAGTTGAAACTAAGCCTTTGCTGAACGCTGCACTTTTTAAACCTGCGTACCAGAGCTCTACGATTGCAGCAGATTGCGAAGCCAGTAATGGAAACGACGGTGACAATAGTGGCCCAATTATTCACACAAACAGCGAGTATGCAGGTTGGTGGCTCGTCGATTTTCAAGGGTGGTTCCTGGTCGACCATATTATATTCACTAACAGGTAATTGATATTTTTCTTTATCTATACATGAACTTCACTCTTGAGAAATTTATACACACACACACACACACACACACACACACACACACACACACACACACATATATATATATATATATATATATATATATATATATATATATATATATATATATATATATATATATATATATATATATATATATGTATAAATATGTGAAATAAATACATATACATGTTTCGACAACGTGTCTTCTTCTTCTTCGTACTTAATTTTTAGTGTTGGAAAGGGTCCTAGGACCTTTGACCACAGGTGCTTTGACCATAGGGGGTTTGACCATAGGCGGTTTGACCACAGCGGAGCTTTGACCATAGGGGCTTTGACCATAGGGGGTTTGACCACAGCGGGGCTTTGACCATAGCGGTGCTTTGACCATAGGGGGTTTGACCACATGTGTTTTCTCAGCAGAGGGTCTTTGATCACAGGCGGTCTATCAACTGGTGTTTGATCACAAGCGCTGTGTCCGGCTTTGATCATAGGTGTTTTGTCCACATAGGGTCTTTGATCTCAGGTGTATTGTTTCCAGTTGAAACTTGGAATCAAATGCACACGATTGGCGGTGGTGTAGCAGGAACAAATAACATTTGTGAAGGATGGCATTACAGTATTCAGTCTCTCCTCCAATGTAGTCACCCAACAATGTGGCGTTTCCTTGAAGGTCTACAGATGGACTGCACACGGAAAAAGACAACTTTTTTGCAAGGTGTCGCAGGGGCAAGCTACCCAGCTGAGAAGCCATACAAGATGCTGCACGAAAAAGTACAACGTGCTGTCCAGACATATGGTCAAACAGATGTACTGACATATTTGCGTGCTATAGCACATCTGTCATTTAGTTAACCATTTTATGTATTACATCTTTGACTATATTGTTGGAAAGTTTTGTATCATTTTTTATCCTTTATATATGCTATGTATTTTCAAGTACATCTACATTATTTATTTGTGAAACTTGTTATATGTCGCATTATTTGTGTTTCATTTATATTTAAAATAAATCTATGAGGCCTAGCACCAGCCTTTATGGGGAGAATAAAATATAGTTCTTTGCTTTTTTTAAATACATGTTAATTTCTATTAACGTACTCTCAGGAAACATGTATAAAATCGTGTTAATTGTATCACACCTATGATCAAAGCCGGACACACCGCCTGTGATCAAACACCAGTTGATAGACCACCTGTGATCAAAGACCCTCTGCTGAGAAAACACCTGTGGTCAAACCCCCTATGATCAAACACCCTATGGTCAAAGCACCGCTATGGTCAAAGGCCCGCTGTGGTCAAACCCCCTATGGTCAAAGCCCCTATGGTCAAAGCTCCGCTGTGGTCAAACCCCCTATGGTCAAACCCCCTATGGTCAAAGCACCTGTGGTCAAAGGTCCGCGCACCGTTGGAAGGGATCGAGTCTTATCTGCCATAGGGTTTGAACTGGAGATTTTTTCGAATTTATCAACAATGAGCTTTTTACCGACTCGACCACGCCTCCATCACAATTAAGGATACGTGTTGACTGTTTATGCGCCATTGAGGCCATTGACTTTTCTTTTTGGATTTGTTTCCGTAGCCTTTGTCTAACCAAGAACAAACTACAAAGCAGCAGTTGTTTGATTTTGTAGTTGTTTCTCCTAGAAGAGGGGCTGACCCCAGCTAACGAGCCTCAACTGCCCGAGGGTTCGAACTCGAGACTTTTTGGTTTAGCAACCATGAGCTTTACCGACTCGACCACACTGACCCCATGTGAACATTAGTTACTTCTAGTAAGATTGAAGACAAGACACACAATTCTAATCAGCGCTTTAGTTTTTGAAACTTAAGGTGGAATTTCAAATACTATATAGAAATAATGGAAATGCGCAACATATGTATGGAGATAGTAAACCACACCTCAACCTGCTTTTTTCCATCAGCCACAGCAGACTACCTACGATATTACCCTACGGCCAATACCCTGAAATACACCAGCCTACAACGTGCACAACCCACATCCCTGTGTCGCCTACAACAAGCAAAAGTCACACACTTCAACCCATCAAAAATTCACACCTTTCACATTTATTTCCTCATATCATTCATAGGGTGGAGTTAAGAATAATATAGTAAACGAGCTGACCCGCGACGTAGTATACGCCGCCATCTAGTTGTTACAAGCTTTTTTTCAACTCACTTCCTCTGTCTGTCGTCAGTCGTCAGTCTGTCTAGATCGAAACGCCCGAGCGAAATTGCAGCCACTTCTAACTGACAGATACGGCTCATGGTACTTAGGTCAAGACATGAAGACAATGCATCGTGACATTAAATTTGAGTTAATTGGATGCCTAATTAATTTTGTATGATTTAATTACAATTATGACAAAATTAGTAGGCAGTTTTATCCACTCGCGTCATCACTGCAAAAGCGCGTCATCACGTTCAATAGGCGCGCAATGGTTTTTAGTCATGTAACTCTATTGTCGTGTCAGCAGTCTAGTTCTTTACCACTAGACTACGCTATCCCATAATACTTTATGTAATAAAACGCTTGTAAAAAATTATGTTAATATGTAATAATGTTCAACTATTTAAATAATTAAATAATTAAAAGCTAGACTACGCCATCCCATAATACTTCATGTAATAAAAAGCAACAAAAAAAAGATACGGTAAGTATACATAATGATCTACTATATAAATAATTAACAATTAGAAGTTCCCAACGACGGAATGTTACGTCATTGTTCGCCATCGCATCAGCCCAGCTTCGTTTCATTGTATAACCACTCTACTGACGTGGACGTCTCAACCAGCGTTGATATGAGATTGGTGCGTCATCACATTGACCAACGAAATTAACGCCTACACCCGACTGACGGGAATTTGAGCCCGTTCAACCAGTTACACATTTCAAATTGTGTTTCAAAATATTTGTTGCTACACTATATTGTCTTAACATGCCTAAAACTCGTTATACTAAAAAGTATAAAAATAATAAATACATAAAAAAGTTTATAATTACAAGCTTTTATAAATGCAGTAAAAAGATGAAAATAATACACTTTTTTATTAAATATAAAATAATTTTTAAAAATATAATAAATATGCGGTTACTTTAAATATAAAAAAATACTTTCTTTAAATATATTAATGCACTACTTTTTATATCACTATAAATAAAAGCGTTCGCCGCTATAATAATAAGTATTTAAACAAGAGGCCAACTATAAATAGTAGTGCATTAATATTTTTTTCTTTTTTTTTATTGCGTAGTTGATCTTTGAGAGATGGTTAGTTGATTTTCTGGTTTCTGTGACGGAACCTCCCACCTAAGATTTCTACTAGGTGGGTGTCAAAAAAAAAAATAGAAAATTGAAAATTAGCCACTCGTACATTTGAAGCCACCCAATACAAGTACTGGGTGACTCATCTCGAGGGCATGGTGCACTTCGAGTGATGTATAGGCACAACCCCACATCGATCGATGGCGAGATTTGCAATTGATTGCTTGATGAGTTGAGTAGTAGATTGACCGCCTCTCGACCCCGGCAGCCAGCCCTAAAAATTGCTGACAAACCAAATGACTAAGATTTATGTAGATCCATAACAGATACTACACTTTGATCTTAGCCAAAAGGCCGAGAAGCGATCAGTATTGCATTAATATATTCCAAGAAAGTAGTTTTTTTATATTTAAAAAAAATATTTATATTTAAAGTAACCGCAGATTTATTATATTTTTAAAAAAAGTATTTTATATTTAATAAAAATTGTATTATTTTCTTCTTTTTAGTGCATTTATAAAAGTTTGTAATTATAAACGTTTTTATGTATTTATTTTATTTTCTGCTTATCAGCATTCATAATTTGTGAATTCAACACTACCCCCTCCCCCCCCCTTCTCCCTCCCGCCCAGTGAAAGCAGCCGTTTACAATGAACAGATCAATCAGAAATTGTTACCCCCCTTCGTTTCAAATCGTTTAATACTAAATTATCTGCCCCTAATAACCGTCACTAACCCGGCTCTACTATTGTAAAGATTCGGGGTGAACCACAGCTCACCTGACAAGTGGGGATGAGGGTGGTGGCTAAGCTGCGTGGTGTTTTCTATGGTCTCCATGAAGAGAATTATAAATATAGATAGAAGTAGTGGTTGTAATGAAATACTGTGTAGAATAATGTAGAATATATTAGGGTAAAATATAAGTGAATGTAGTAGAATAGAGTATACTGAAGTATAATAAAAGAGTAGAGTTGATTTTTGCAGAGAGTAATAGCATAGGAGACGGCAGCACAATCGATTAGAATGAAATAGAAACCAAAACACACGCGCATCTACAACCCATTCCAAATATGGTAGACAAGAGTTTAGCTGTAGTGAGTTCTGTACCACATCAGTTGGCTTTTTACATTCTATTCAGGTAAACTGTGCTTTTTGACCGAGTTACTTTTCATTGATCTGCATCATATTTGATTAGATTTACAAAGAGCTCCTGTTATAAACCTCAAATGACATATGATTTGGCTTGCACTATCTACGATTAGAGATACGTGTTTGAGTTTTAGGAAATGTATTAATTATGTTAGTAAGATCTAATGTAAAGATGTTTGTTATTGAAACTACTGTATAACCTGTCATTGGCATAACAATGTTTGGCATTGTGTAAAGGCAACATCAACATTTCACCAAGTTGAAGCTTTATGTCATTGAATAGTCTTAAAGATCTTTTGGCAAATTGGATTATCAGTTTTCAGTATTTTAGCGGAATGCCTTTAACAAATAAATATATCTTTAAAAAAAAAAATCCAAAATTTACTTTGAATTTTATTTTAATTTATTTCATGTAATCAGCAAAAACATATATTACTCTCATTTACATACATATTTGTAATATAAAGATTTTATATTAAATTGAATATAAATGTTTCATTTATTTGAAAATATTACTTAAAAACACTTTATTTTTTCAACAAGCAAAGTGTCGTGCTAAAAGCTAGGGCCCAGTTTTGAATCGTCAAAAAATAGCACGTTAAATTAAGCGAAAATGCACGTTAAATAATACGAAAAATTTTTCGAGAAAGAAAAAATAAATACATAATACATTAGCATAACGAGATATTTTTTTTGTCTGCTATCTAGATTAAATAGTTATGCCACACGATTAGAAAACTTCACCATCGATGTGTTTAGAACAGACCCACGTTTGATGCCAGGGTTTCCGTTGGTATCTGGTGACGTATGCTACCATCAGTTAGATCCTCTAGGGCAAGGGATTTCAGTGTTCAACTGCACAACAGCAGTGTTGGGAAAGTTTCTAAGAATTATAAGGTAAAAATACAAAATACATTGTTAATTTAAAACTAGAGTAATGTAATCTTACATCTAATATATATATATATATATATATATATATATATATATATATATATATATATATATATATATATATATATATATATATATATATATATATATATATACATACATTTTAGTTGTTAATCTCCATATTTCATGAATTGGAGAAATGTATACATATTAATTATAAGCTTTTTATTTGGCCAGTAGGGGTCGGCGTGGTCGAGTCGGTAAAGCTCATGGTTGCTAAACCGAAAAGTCTCGAGTTCGAACCCTCGGGCAGATGAGGCTCGTTAGCTGGGGACAGCTACTCTTCTAGGAGAGACAATTACAAAATTAAACAACTGCTACCGTGTAGTTTGTTCTTGGTTGGACAAAGGCTATGGAAGCAAATCCAAATAAGAAAAGCAGGCTGAAATCGGGGTCAATGGCCTCAACGGCGCATAACCAGTTGACACGTAACGCTTAATTGTGTTGGAGGCGTGGTCGAGTCGGCAAAAAGCTCATGGTTGATAAATTCGAACAAAGTCTCGAGTTCAAACCCACTGGCAGATAAATCTCGATCCCTTTCAACACTAATAATTAAGAACGAAGAAGAAGAAGAAGATTTGGCCAGTGTATTTTTTAAATAATTATTTTATTTAAAAAATATATTTAACTCTTAGATACACAACAAATTTTCTTCATTTTTTGGAACTGGAGGCGATGTCGACGTTCATGGACCCTATGGAAGCGGTCTACACGAGGAACGACGACACGGTACTCAGTCTGTCTCCCATTGTCACAATCACTACAGAAACACCGACGTTCTGCGCCCTCAGCTGTCTGGGGGTCAGGGACACTAGGATTTGTCTGGCCTTCAACTGGTTCCCGTTCACGGGGCTCTGTCAGATGTTGGACTTTAACCCCAGTAACAAAAGTCTGGTGGCAAGTCTTGTAGGTCAAGTGGGGGCTAGACTCTACGTGGTTCAGCCTATAACCACTTTAGGCTTAAAGCAGTGAGAGTCACTTGTAAATATTTATATTTTTCTACAGTTTATTTCAATCCTCAAGCACATCATTTTTAAAATATTTTTCCAAACTTTCTAAAATTTGTGTTTAGCCTCATGCACAATTATTCATGCGTATTTTTACACATTCCGCATGTACTGCTATAAACTCATTTTGTAAACGCTGAATGTTTTTATAGGTAGTCATCTATCATGCTGTGAAATACTTTCGATGAGCCTCGCCCCCCTCCCTCCCTCACATGTCGACGATGACACACATTGTAATTGTAATTCCAATAAAACTCATTTAATGTTATGTATTGTATAACTTGCAATGCTACCAATTGATAATTTGGAATACTATATGGATTTATTTTTCGGTAATCTCCATTAGTAAGTCTGGTCTACATATTATAAGTAGAACCTAGAACGTGATGGAAAACAAATCGTTTGCTTTACACTTTACTATGTGCACTTGATTAATTTATTGATTTGTTTCTACTATCATCATAAAACTGCAATGTTTTAAACATTCACTTTTTTGTATAGAAAGCAAAGTGTTAAAAGTATTATTTTCTCTAATAACAAATACCTGCGTTAGGAAAGTACATGTATGTAGACTCATTGACGTCCACACTATCCCTTTATTTGCCAAAACCACAGCAACATCATCTCTAATTCTGTAGTCTACGTTTGGTCGTTCTAATACGTTATTTCTAAACCCCAAACAACATCAGGTCTTTCCAACGCTTCTCTGTAGTTGTGTGACTACCGCATTGAACACAATATTGTTTGCAATTGTTCAAAAGAATGCCTAAATATGGATAAGGTGGTGTTAACTACATTCATTGAGTAAATTAAAACAGTTTTGGTCTCGGTATGTACTGTAGTGTAACCGGTATCAAATGTAGTGCTGGCATTGATTTGCATTTGAAATAGAGTTCTGACCTAGTATCTAGGAATAGAAGATAGCGCAAACTAATATTTTAGCGACACCACACAGAGAAGTGGGATTAAGGTTCTTTGAATTTAAATTTCAAAAATATTTGATGAGACGATTTATTAAGATGGCTGATGTTACCAAAGCTTTAAGCTTTCCGTTACTGTTGGGTTTACGGCCAGAGTTTCTTCCAGGCATCTCTACCGCCTACCCCCCAACCTAATGGAATTTCTATAGAAAATATATACATTTACCAGTGTCCACCCCCTTTGGAAAATATTGACCGCCCCCCCCCCCCCCCGAAAATATAAAGTGCCCCCTCCCCCCCCCCCCCCCAAGGAGAAAAAAGTCTGGAAGAAACACTGTTTACGGCTTGAATTGTTATTGTGCTATTGTAGACTTTTAGGTTAAGGTCGACCACTTACTAGGTTTAGAAAGAGATACACTACAATATAAATAAAACAAATAAAAGTGTGGTTCACTATTTTACCTATTGCATGCCTATTAAGTCTACTAACATTTAGGAAGAGACCCAATCTTTCTTTTATAGTTGTGTATTTATACATATTTAAAGAAAATCATTTTTTTTTAAACATTTTAGTGCACTATTTAAAAAAGCATATTATTCAAAAACAATTTTTTTACACAAAGAAATTATTTTCAACGTAAAAAATGGCATGACGACACTCAGTTCTCTAGAAGCTTGACCCTAGCCAGCTTCCTTCGACGCATTGGCTCGTTTTGGTCACAAACTCGTGCTTGTTTATTTTGAAACTTTCTTCTCTGGCCGGTGAACTTTAAATGCACATTTCAGAAGAAGACTTGAATTTCTACGTGCCATAGAATAGAATTTATCATACTCGACCATATTTTGTTTTTCTGTTTTGTTCTTTAACTTTAAATAAAATCAATTTTTTTGAAATTATCCAAAACGTAAAAAGGGCACGACGACGCCGTTTCTTGTAAACTTGAATTTCTACGTGTCATGGCATACAAATGATTTTACTACACCCTTTTTTTCTATGTTCCACTTTAACTTTATCATTATGTAATTAGTTTTTTAATAAAAATTAAACATGTCTGTAATTGTAATTTGTTTGCTTTACAAAACTTGTCGGCCTTTGCATGTGGGCCTTTTAACTTTCGGCTTTTTGTCTATTTCGGTCTTTTGTCCGTGTCGGCCTTTTGTCCATGTCGGCCTTTTGTCCATGTCGGCCTTTTGTCCGGATCTCCTTTTTTACTTGCCCTTTTTTACATGGTGTAGTCTTCTAGCTGTGAAAGATTTACAAAATTAAATCTATTTTATCATCATCTTTGCACGTTCGGGCACAAGCCACTTGGGGCAGATGACAGAGACCTCGGTAAATGAAGTGATAGTGTTATCAGCACTGTGCACAGCGGCATTTGTTTCTCTAACCTGACTTAGATACCCATTGGAGCTGGGTGGACACAGGGACATTCTACTGACTTGCACCCGTATCGGAACTCGAGACTAGCACGCCGTCCCATCTAAATCTAGCTATTTTGGATTTAAACTCCCTAATAAATTACGTGAGGTATTATTGTCGCGCTGTTATAAAAATAATTGAGCAGAGCAATTTATATTTTTGACTACTCCTTTAGGCGCCCCTAAATTATGAGCCCCTCCATTTCATAAGGTTCTGGTTACAGCTTTATTCGACCAACAAACTTAATCCAAGCAGCTAGCCATAAGACTCAGTTATAATAGATGTAATCCAAGGGAGTTAATTAAAAAAAATCTTTCTCCACTTCTAAGTGAGTGTTTGATGGATGGTTTAAAAATTATATAACATTTATCATATTTTACTTTTATATAAATAAAGTTTATTTAAATTGTTTGTCAGTTGTGAGAATAATTATTTGTTTTGCACATAATTAACGTATAAATATAAATACGAAACCTTAATTATTTTAGATTGCATTTATTTTTATCATATTCAACTTTCATTATCTTAGCACAAGGACATACATAGATATACTGAAAATTTTGGATCCCTATACAAAGGGACAAAAAAGCAATTGTCAGTGGTAATGCAACAGTTGTGCCGGCATACTAATTTTCAACTCCCTAAAGGTTTCTATATATTATATGTATGTTTAAGAATGACAGAGATAAAGATAGCGGAAAGTAAATCTAGTACCGTCCATGTATTTCACATTATCAAATACAAATAACTAGACAGCGATCGCATTATGGACAGAGTTTAGGTGCGCTGAAAAGAATTACATGATCTGAGACAAAAAGCAAAAAAAAAAAAACAGTGAGTCATAATTTAAAAAATCACATTGGAGCCGAAACTATTATTTATCCTAGAGGGTAGGTCTTCTCAGCCTACAATTAGCTTCCAATATTTAAACAGTAAACGCTTTTTCTTAATACACACGAAGCGTTTTCCCGCAAAACCCATTTCACTAGAAAAAACATGCAACAAGCCAGAAGGAAGTGTTTCAAACAGCAGCGGCGAGAGCCATTGATTTAGCTAAAAATAGATTTTGTGAAGCAAATGTCATCGATTGAAAGTTTTTTTTATTATTAATAATCAAACGGTACTAACAATATATTTTGAAAGTAAATAACATTTATAAAGCATATGAATCCATAACTTTGACCAGTGGCGTATGAAGATTTTCGGGGAAGAAAATATTGTGATCGTGAAAAACATCATAAAAACAACAAAGACATTCTAACAAACCTCGACGTTTTACATCTTCCGTAGTCGGAAATACTGAGCTTTGTAAGCTGTTCTCTCAATCTGTGAGTGTGCTTATGTTTTACTTTAGTGGACGAAACTTTTATAGGTCTATAAGTATTGGATCTTGTACGTATTTTTTGTGTCAAATTTTACATATTTCCGGTAACTAGAACAGGTATTGTATCTACGATTTATCCAAAACCTTCAGAATTCTAATTAATTTTATATAATTTTCTAATAAAACATTTTCTAAGAACTTTTCCTTAGTCGTTTAGTCGGATATTACTAAAGGTTTCATTTTGGCCGCGATTTATTGAATTAAAATATACGAGCCGACCCGCAGTGTATCATACGCCGCTAATTAGTTGTTCCATTTTCTACTTTTCAGTAATTCATAATTTGTGAATTCGACAGTACCAATGCTGTCACTGAAAATATTTGCTTTAAACCCTACACCCCCCCCCCCCCGTGAAAGCAGCCTCCTTTTAGTTATTTCTTAGTTACCTCCTGTAAGTTTAAAATCGAACAAAATTATCTGCCCCTAATAGAAACCCGGCTCTACGATTTGTAAACATTTAGAGTGAACACCGCTCACCAGACAATGTGGGGGTGGGGTGGTTGTGGTAGTGATAGTGATAGAGAGAAAGAGAGGGGACTGCAAGGTGGCGCTTGCAGCTTGTTTTCTAACGGCTCCCAGAAGAGAATTATATATATAGACGAGAGAGTTAAGGGAAGATAACTCCCGATTTGTTGGTAAACATTTTTCCTTTATTGAATATTTTCAAAGAATAAATCATTGGGCAATAAAATAAAATAAAAAACAATGTGCATTATTGAAAATCTGGATTTTAGTTGAAAGCCAATACCGCCGAGAAGATTCCATAGACACTGTTTTCTATTCTTCTAATTAAACATACATTAAACTACAGCTCCAATGAATCGAGACATATTGTCTGTGCAAAATGTTACCATCGTGGTTTGCAAACGTCACGGTCTGTCCACAATAAAACCTTTCAACCCCAAGTCTAAAGGAAACAAATCTAGTCAATCAGATGGATTTACTAATTAAATAATTATAAGATTCACTGGCGGATTGAACTCAGTGGTGCAGACACATTGTCTAGTGTTAACATTTGTCTGATTAAGAACTACTTGTATTGTATCCAAACACACGCATCCACACACGCACACTTACACACACAGACACAGACACATTGTCTAGTGTTAACATTTGTCTGGTTTACAGCTATTTGTTTTGTCTTCAAACACGCACACACTCACACAAATACACGCGCACACGCTCACACACTCATACACACACTCATACACACACATACTTACACACAGACACATTGTCTAGTGTTAACATTTGTCTGGTTTACAACGATTTGTTTTGTGTTTACACACACACACACACATACACACAAATACACGCGCACACTCTCACACACTCATACACACACTCTCTCACACATACACACACAGACTCATTGTCTAGTGTTAACATTTGTCTGGTTTACAGCTATTTGTTTTGTCTCCAAACACGCACACTCATACACGCACACGCACACTTACACACAGACACATTTCCAGTGTTAACATTAGTCTGGTTTACAACTGTTTGTTTGCGTTCTCAATCAGACAGACAGGCACAATGCCTTCAACTGAACATACGATTCACAATAAGACGTTTTTAATTTTATACTTTGCCCCCGTGACGTAATATAAAATCAACTGCAAAGATTATCGAGTATATTAAACGTTTATTATATCTAAGTAAATAAAACAAACATCAAATATATAAAACAATTATTATATCAAATACAGTGTAACTTAATCTTTAATTTTGCACTTATAAAATGGTAAACAAAAAAAAACATAAAAAATAGAATGATTTGCAAACACAATAATTCAACAAACTAAGTTGGATAAAATTAGTGCACATTGTTGTTTTTTTAATATATTATTTACACTTAAAACTAAAGAAAAATATAGTTTCCTTTACTAAAACTCAGCAAACGAAATGACATTTCAAATGTGATTAATTTATATACCAAAGTGAAAGGAATAGTAAACTCAAAATGAAATTATAAAACAGGTGAAGCATTAAATGTTGATATCAGGTACGAAGTGCATGGTATGTTACAAATATTAATATAAATATGTATGAATTAAGTGAGACATAACATGTTAAGACCAATAATAAGACAGGGCATTCGTTTCCCTGAAGTAAGTAGAAGTCTAAGAAAAATTTGACACAACAATAAAGTGTTACGACTGGTGAGAGTTAGGGAATAAAAAATATGCTGGGAAGTTTCTTGTCAGTGGCATGTTGACTTTTTATTAATTACGTTGATCCTATTGACCGAGTGGTCGAGGGGGGGGGGTGGTAAGCACTCGGTTGCTGACCCGATAGTCTCGAGTTTTAACTCCCGGTCAGATGAGGCTCGTCAGCTTTGGAAAGCAACACATCCAGGGAAGGTGGCTCTGACATCTAACAGGTGATTGGATCACAAACTCCGGTCTTCTTTCGGCAGCTTCTGCGACTCAGCTGCTTCAATACCGCGCAGGTAACGTCTTGTTCTCTAGGTATATCAGCTTGAAGAGAGAAGGGGGTCTGATGAAAAGGTAGCATCTTCTTAATTTAGGACCCAGGCTATTGCTTGGATTTCCAATGCGCAATCATCCAAAGTTCTATTAACTATAGAGCCATACTTCGTCTTATTGATGACTATTCTTGGCTTACAATGTTCTGAATGGGCGCATGGTTCTTGTTGGCGGCTTACGTCTTATGAGAGCAAGAGACTGACTACCACGCTTACATAGCATAAGTCTATCTGAAATAATGTAGCGTTAATAAATCTAAACAGAAATTTTTGAAAATTAAAAAGCGTTTAGTGAAAGATGCTGTATCTGAAGAATTTTAAAACGATTTACAAATACATCAAGAATTTAAAAAATAAAAAAAATCTGTTTCTTTTTTCATCGATTTTACCCGAAGATCTTTATAGGCTGAACCACGTAGAGCCTAGCCCCCACTTGACCGGCAAGTCTTGCCACCAGACTTGTGTTACTGGGGTTAAAGTCCAACAACTGACAGAGCCCCGTGGACTGGAACCAGTTGAAGGCCAGACAAATCCGAGTGTCCCTGACCCCTAGACAGCTGAGGGCGCAGAACGCCGGTGTTTCTGTAGTGATTGTGACAACGGGAGACAGACTGAGTACCGTGTCGTCGTACCCTGTGTAGAACGCTTCCATAGGGTCCATGGACGTCGACATCGCCTCCAGTTCACAGAAATGAAGAACGTCTAGTGTGTACCTAAGATTTAATTGGATAATCGAAACGAGATTAGTTCAAACAAAACCCGGCCATAAATACCTCATAATAATTATTTGTCAACCAACAACTTCGACTTATACATATGGCGGAGCATGTACAATTCTTTATTATATACGAATGTGTGCCTTGTTTTTAAAGTAAATTATTATATAAATTTATGATATTTGTATTCAAAAAGTACAATATATAATCTTGTATTATTTTATACATTGTAGAATTAAATGTACCTTATAAGTCTAAGAAACATCCCCAACACTGGAGTTGTACAGTTCCAGACAAAAGTCCCAGGCCCTAGAGGATTGACCTGCTGGTAGCATACGTCACCAGACACTAACGGGAACCCTGGCATCAAACGCGGGTCTGTTCTAAACACATCGATGGTGAAGTTTTCCAATCGGTAGGCGTGATAATCCAGTCTAGTTGCCAGAAATAAAACTATATGTTCTTAACTGCTAACAATTTTCATTAAAGTAATTTTTTTTCTAAACTTTCTAACCCAGGAAACCTTGGTAAATGTAGGTATGGCTTACCTGTTCGTGAAAATAATGTGGTCGACCAGGTACCACCCCTGGAGGTCAACCAACCACCAGCTTGGTTTCTGTTGCTCAGTGTGGGTACAACCATACGTCACTGGATCTTGCGTTCGGTTGCCATCGTTTCCATTACTGGCCATGGAATTACCTTCGTACGTGGAATCCTGGTATGCAGGCTTGAAAAGTGCAGCATTCACTAAAGATTTAGATTCTACAAGGTTGTTTATATTTGAGGTAATGAAGACGACTATGATAAAGTAATACATTATGTCGTTATCCATCAAACATCTCCGCTACAGTGAAATGTGCGTGAAGTGATGTGGTCATGTACGATGCGACGCTACTAAGTTAAGCTTGGTCGGATATCTATGTAGGTTCTGATGTTTCGGAATAATTAATGAGCTACTTAATTATTACACAAATGCGACATTGAAACTTGAAACTTACGACAATCTCGTCCGGAATACTTTTGTTATACTATCTCACTGATTGAAAAGTCGATCAATTTCACTAGTGCAGAGATAAAAGGCCTTTTTATGCACCGTAATATTATTGCAGAATAAATACGATCCATATATAATGCTTAGTTACAGATGAATATGGGAATTATGGCCGATGTTTGCCTTAGATCTCAATAAGTTACTAGTCGTTTAGTGTATATTCTAGTTAATAATAACATACAACTAGCAAACGAACAAATAAACATCTTTGTTAACAATATTCAACTAGCAATCTAACACAATTGACCTTACAGAAACAATTTTGTTAATAGCATACAACTAACGAGGTAACACATTTGACATTATATAAACATACACACACTATTCACATTACATAAACATTTTTGTTAACAACATTCAACTAACAAGCTAACACATTTGACTTTTGACATTACAGATATATGTAAACACATTTGACATTACAGAAACAACATACAACTAACGAGCTAACCCATTTGACATTTGACATAACAGATACATGTTAACACATTTGAAATTTAAGAAACATGCAAACACTATTGACATTACATAAACATTTGTGTTAACAACTTACAGCTAGCAAACTAACACATCTGACGTTACAGAAACATACAAACAATAATGACATTATATAAACATTTTTGTTAACAACATACAACTACCAAACTAACACAATTGGCACTACAGAAACATCTTTAATAACGAGATACAAGTAGTCAATTATCACAACTGACTTAGCATACGTTGGAACAAAAGATAGTCTCGCTCAGTAAGTTTGTTGTTATCGTTATTTAAAAAGATAGCCTTTACTTTTACCAACGAGCATGTTTTCCACCATTTTGACAAACGTAAAAGAAAATCCGAGCTATAACTATTTACTTTATATAATAGTCTAACCCTTCCCAAATACAATCAAACATATTATGTTTTCTTTTTATTTTTAAGAAAGGTTGTTAGTATATAATAGCATTTTGTTTTCACAGGCGTCACGTAAAGATTCATTAATTATGTATTAATTAAATTACAAAATCAATGTTGCTTGCTTTTTTTCGTTACGCAAGTTGGCTGTTTGTTTTGTTTACGGCACTAACAAAACAAAATAAGCTTTTGTTCAACACACGACAATCGCTAGTGTTAGCTTGGACAATTGTTTCTTGCATTGAACTTCACGAAGTAGCTAAATCAAACGGACAGTCACTCGCTGACAAGCTGAATAACGTGAATAGATTTTGATGTACGATACAATTGGGAGGTTGTTAAAGATTCAACGCGTTTGTTGTCATGTCCTCAAAACTTCGTGGATCCCTCCCTCTCTTTCCATTCTCTGAAGGTCAGACAATAGTTGACAGGACATCTGTTATTGACCTAGTGAAAGTGATGACAGGACATGACGCGTGTTGTTGACCTAGTTAAAGTGACAATATTTAAATGATCTTCGGCTAATAGGAAAACGTAAGTTGATATACATTAATATTGTTATTTTGAGCTGAAAATAACTATATTTAACAATAAATTAATATGGTGATATTTGGCGTGTCCAAAATAGCCGTTTATAAATGAATGACTATTAGAGCTAGTAGAAAAACAATATAATTTACAAACAATTAATATAGTACTTGTTTGTAGGAAGGAGGGGGGTGGCAAATAAAATATGCATGATACAACTCTTATCACATTCGGATCTACGATTTTGATATAACATTTGCAAATGAAATTTCATCAAACAGCTGTAACAGTACCCAAGTTATCGTGTTTACAGACACACACACACATACACACACACACATACATACGGACAAGATTGCAAAACTATGTTTTTCAGTTTCAGGATTTTTTTTTTTGCATGAATACAAGACTTTCTCTATACTTCGTATATACGAGAAAGTAAAAATTTATTACCGGTAACCCACTAACAACATTGGTTCAAAGTGATTTCCCAAGTTCTCCTAATCACTCTGGCTGAATAAGACAGTTATTCTTTTCCCAAAGATTACATTAGTGGCATAAAGCAGCGCACAGATAAACGGACCTGACTCCGTGTATACACACGCCAGCTCCAGCTAGCATAATAGAAAAAAAATCGTAAGTAAAAATGAATTTTTTGAATAAATCTATCTTAAATGTAAATACATTAATCAGGTTTCGGTCTATTAGGCTAATGGAAATAGATCGAAGGTAGAAAGGAAAATTCATGGTCAATATATATATATACATACATACATATATATATATATATATATATATATATATATATATATATATATATATATATATATATATATATATATATATATATATATATATATATATATACACATATATAAAACCGGCTTTTTAGATATGTTTGAAGTATGAGCTGAAGTATTCTCATCCATGATATGTTCCAAGTAGTGTTAGTGAAAATAAAATATTACAAAATAGTTATTATATGACTTTATATAAATGCAGTTAACTGACGTAATATGCAAGTATCAAAGTGAAAAAATTGAAACTATTGGCCCGTACTTGTTTTTATTATCATTGTAATAGATAAAATACATAAAATACATACAATGTGAGATTAACATAACGAGTTTAATACAAGAAGAATTGATTTTAAAAACAATTAAATGTGAAATTAAGAATGTTACTTGTTAAAATAAAAACCGTATACTACATTCAGTATATGTACTTATAGGGTTCATTTCCATAAACGACGTTTCGCTACGTTGGGGGTGGGGGGAGGAGAGGACCTAGGCTTTAGTGAATACATGTGAGGAGAAGTTTGGTTAGAATGTGACGACGCATTTGATATCCTCAAAACTAAAGCTGGAAAAATTAATTTTAGCCGTAATTTCGCGTTTATGTTAATTTTTTTATTAAAATATCTCTGAGGCTCAATGTTGATCGAACTCAGTGGTTGACTGAGAAGCAGGATATGGTTTTGGCTTTTGTTTTGAAGATTGGATTGAGGGGGGGGGGGGAGGGGCAAAATACTGACTTTTATTATGGATTAAACCTTAGACTCTTTTAAAAAGATCTAAATTTCATTTCGACGAGTGCAGGACGGAAAATGCCATTCCAGACGACACCTGTAGTAGTAGGAGAGTTCCAGTCTCCGTTTAGGTTGGATTCGTAGCAATACTTGTACCACCAGGCGCCGTGGAAAGCATAGGCACAGTTGCGGGTGTCTATGTCATTGTCCTGGTCGTACGTGGTGAACTTCATCAGGTTGTGGTAGACAAGACCGTCACCCGCCGTGCCGGAGTACCCGGACACCTGTAGCCTGTAGCCGTCAGCCTCGCTAGTGATGCTGAAGTTGGAGTACTTGGCGAAATAATTAACGCCATCTAATGTCAAATCAACTCGAAGCTCGTGTTGTGTCTTTGACGTAATCAAATACATGTTTTCGTTACCCAGGTAAAAATTACCCGAAATAAAATTCCCAAAGCCGTTTTTGTACTCTGCCCAGTTCCGGTAAAAGTCGACAGTTCCAGAAACACGTCTTTGGAAAATGGTCCATCCTCCACCGTCCATCACTGTGTCACACATGACCAGACATCCAGGTGTGACCATAGCGACAGGTCTAGACTCGGGGCTCAAGACATCTTTACAAGACTCGTGCACTGTTGAAGACGGGGTGGGGGTGGGGGGAAGGATAGATGTTCAGTGAAAATCAAAACAGTGATGGCATTTTCTTCCACTTCTTGTGTAGTTTTTAAACACGAGAACCAATTGTATCTGAATTTGTAGATAGTGTGACTAACATAAATGATATATCTGACCTCAAGCAAATCACAATAGAGACCTTTAATATAAACCTTTATTATTGAGTTGCATTTGTGTCGTAATTAACTGCGCTTTAATGTGTTTATCTTTACCTATTCACCTATCATATTCTATTATATAGAAGTTATGTCGTTGGATTTAGTAAGTTAAAAAAAAAGAAACGTAGTGCAATATAATGCATCTGCAAGTATTTAAGTTTATAAGATTAGAATTAATAAACATATAGCCTAGGACAATAATCGAGTCATGTACGACATAGCTTTATTACTGTCTATTACCAGGTCTGTCTTTAGTTGGCAAAAACTCACTGAAATACTGTATAATTAGGCTATGAGTGTTGTAAACATCTAGGAAACAACCCAAATGATAAGATAGGTGTGTTTCATTAACATTCTTACACACGATCACACAGACAACAGACACACAGTCACGTCGACACACATACAAACAGATACACAAAAAAAAAACATCAGGCAGACAACAGACACAAATACATACACTCACGTTGACATACAGCAACATATATACACATACACACTGACAGACACAGAGACAAAGCAACAAATTCGCCGTCACGTACACACAGACACACAAACACACGAACACAGCAGACACACGTAAAATGCACAAAAACGTGAACTATTAACCCGTGGAATCTTGACCTAATAGACTTATGAACATTAGAAAATTAAATGGACGTAATAAACGCGACTGAATCTAGAGATCACCTGAACAAAAGAACAACTCTTTCGAGAAGATTCTGCCATCATACAGGAATGTCATATTTCTGGTTGTATTACAGAACTTACCAGGCGTGTACATCTTTCCTTGAACGTCCGCGTCTGATGGTGTTTTGAGGACCAGCCAGGAACCTTTTAAAACAATTTCGGTAAACATACTTGTACATTTAACTGAATCGTTAAGTAGTGATCGAATTAATTCTTATAGCAGGTAGTATCTGTAACTCTGTCTGTAGTGTCGTACTCTTAGAGGTTAAGGACATGAAGACAAACATTTTCTTGTTAGAAAAAGTTTGTCGGTAGTGTATTTTAGTGGATACAGTGTCATTTGAGTTACACAGTTCTTGATATTCCGTGATGTCAAATGTGAAAGTTATTTTTAATAAGTCCTCTGTAAAATTCCTTATGTAAACTGTCCTATATAATATGTCCTGTGAGAAATGTTCTATATAAAATGTTCTATATAAGATGTTCTATATTAAATGTCCTATATAAAATGTCCTATATAAAATGTCACATGTGAAACGTCCTATGTACACTGCCCTATGTAAAATGTAATATTTTCTATATAAAATGCCCTTCGTAAAATCTCCTATGCAAAATATCCTATATAAAATGTCCTACATAAAATGATCCACTCACCCAGACTACAATGTCGTGTAGGTCCGTCGTAGATGTAGGAGTAGCACATTTTGTTGGAGGTCGTACATCGGGAGGCGCAGGACAGATGGCTGACGTCACTGTACTCTACATTGATGGGCAGCATCATCCGGTTTTGTTCCTGCACCATCTTAAAACTTGTCTGCTTCACCAGATCAACCAGCAAGGCTTGTGGTGCGGAAGGTACATTAATGGTTAGATCTCTCTAGCATTAATGCTTTTTATATATTTAGGTATTTCTGGTGGTGCTAATTTAGTGTAAGATCTCTTCTAGTATTGCTGCTTTAATATAGAGTTATATCTTTCTAGATTTTAATAAAAACCTCTCTATCAGTAATGCTTTCAGTGTTTAAACCAGCCAGTGTTTAATATATTGATAAAAATATCACAAAACGATTACTAATTTACTAGTAAACGCTAGTATTCTCTTTTTATAAATCGGTGGAAATTAATACCCGAAAATTTACCCATATACACCAACACCCACATCCTCAACCACCGGCCTCCAACAATGTAAAATTTCTACAACTCCACAAGTAACCACCAACAACACACCATCCTTCCTATCCCCTCTCTAACTTTACGCAAACAACAACTCTTCAAACCGATTCTGTTGTTAGCTCAACATTGCTTTAACTATTTTATGACAAGTAGGAATAGGAGAACAGACAAGCCCAAATTAACAACCAATAGTCTTCTTTCTGGAATAAAAATTCCGGTTTTCGGAATCTGTCTTCACTACATTACAATCACTATATTAACCACCCCGAAAGTAGCCTCAGTATAAACGTATTCTCGAAATCACCTTCAGTAACTATTAAAATAGTATACACTAAGCTACAATTTGTAGCATACAACACAATACAGAGAACTGAACACTGTTTAACATATATTTTTTCAAAAATCGAATTCATGGTCTACGCAAAACTTTACACAGCGAGGCTAAAAACATTTAATTCGTTTCTGTAAACCACACGAATATCGTCGAATATTCAACGAATACATATTTATTATGTCCAATGAATCGAGACATATTGTCGGTGCACAATGTCACCGTCGTGGTTTGCAAACGTCACGGTCTGCCCACTATAAAACCTTTCAACCCCGAGTCCAAAGGAAACAAATCTAGCCAATAAGATGGATTTACTACTTAAAGAATTATAAGATTCACTGGCAGCTTGAACTCAGTGGTGCAGACACATTGTCTAGTGTTAACATTTGTCTGATTAAGAACTATTTGTATTGTATCCAAACACACGCACCCACACACGCACACTTATACACACAGACACAGACACATTTCCAGTGTTAACATTTGTCTGGTTTACAACTGTTTGTTTGCGTTTTCAATCACACAAACAGACACATACACACTCACACATACTCAAACACACACTCACACATACACACATTGACATACACATTGTTTGGATAGAGAAATAGCATGCATGCTTGTAGACCCAACCTTATGTAGGTCATGCTTTCGTCTGTACATACGATTCACAATAAGACGTTTTTAATTTTATACTTTGCCACCGTGACGTAATATAAAATCAACTACAAAGATTATCGAGTAAATTAAACGTTTATTATATCTAAGTAAATAAAAACAATCATCAAATATATAAAACAATTATTATACCAAATACAGTGACTTAATCTTTACTTTTGCACTTATAAAATGGTAAACAAAAAAAAAAAAAGAATAAAAAAATAGAATGATTTGCAAACAAAATAATTCAACAAACTAAGTTGAATGAAATAAGTACACATTGTTTTTTTTTTGCTTTATTATTTACACTTAAAACTAGACAAAAATATAGTTTCCTTTACTAAAACACAGCAAACATAATGACATTTCAAATGTGAGTGTTATCCACAATGTAATTAATTTATATACCAAAGTGAAAGGAATAGTAAATTCAAAATGAAATTATAACACAGGTGAAGCATTAAATGTTGATATCAGGTACGAAGTGCATGGTATGATACAAATATTAATATAAATATGTATGAATTAAGTGAGACATATCATGTCAAGACCAATAATAAGACAGGGCATTCGTTTCCCTGAAGTAAGTAGAAGTATAAGAAAAATTTGACACAACAATAAAGTGTTACGACTGGTGAGAGTTAGGGAATAAAAAATATGCTGGGAAGGCTTTTGTCAGTGGCATGTTGACTTTTATTAACGACGTAGGTCCTATTGACCGAATGGTCGAGGGGGTGGGGGGGGGGGGGGTAAGCACTCGGTTGCTGACCCGATTGTCTTCAAGTTTTAACCCCCGGTCAGATGAGGCTCGTCAGCTTTGGAAAGCAACACATCCAGTGGAGGTGGCTCTGAAATCTAATAGTTGATTGGATCACAAACTCCGGGCTTCTTTCGGCAGCTTCTGCGACTCAGCTGCTTCAAAACTGTACAGGTAACGTCCGGCTCTTTAGGTCAATCAGCTTGAAGAGAGAAGGGGGTCTGATGCATCGGCAACATCTTCTTAACTTAGGACCCAGGCTGTTGCTTGGATTTCCAATGCGCAAACATTCAAAGTTCTATTAACTATAGAGCCATACTTTGTCTTGTTGATGGCTATTTTTGGCTTACAATGTTCTGAATGGGCGCAAGGTTCTTGTTGGCATTACGTCTTATGAGAGCAAGAGACTAACTACCACTCTTACATAGCAGAAGTCTATCTGAAATAATGTAGCGTTAATACATACGTGTTTTTAAATCTAAAAAGAAATTTTTGAAAATTATAAAGCGTTTAGTAAAAGATGCTGTATCTGAAGAATTTTAAAACGATTTACAAATACATCAAGAATTTAAAAAAAAATCTCAGTTTCTTTTTCCATCGATTTTACCCGAAGATCTTTACAGGTTGAACCACATAAAGCCTAGCCCCCACTTGACCAACAAGCCTTGCCACCAGACTTGTGTTACTGGGGTTAAAGTCCAACAACTGACAGAGCCCCGTGGACTGGAACCAGTTGAAGGCCAGACAAATCCGAGTGTCCCTGACCCTCAGACAGTCGAGGGCGCAGAACGTCGGTGTTTCTGTAGTGATTGTGACAATGGGAGACAGACTGAGTACCGTGTCGTCGTACGCTCTGTAGTCCGCTTCCAAGGGGTCCATGTACGTCGACATTGCCTCAAGTTCACAAAAATGAAGCACGTTTAGTGTGTACCTAAGATTTAATTGGAAATGAAATTGGTTCAAACAATACCTGGGCATAAATACCTCATCATAATCATTTGTCAAACTACACCTTCCATGGTGGAACGTGTTCTATTCTTTATTATATATGAATGTATGCGTTGTTAAATTGAATTTAATGTTTTTTTAAAAATTTACATTGTCGAATTAAATATACCTTATAAGTCTAAGAAACTTCCCCAAAACTGGAGTTGTACAGTTCCAGACAAAAGTCTCAGGCCCTAGAGGTTCACCTTGCTGGTAGCATACGTCACCAGACACCAACGGGAACCCTGGCATCAAGCGCGGGTCTGTTCTAAATACATCGATCGTAAACTTTTCCAATCGGTAGGCGTTAAAATCCAATCTAGATAATAGATATAAAACTTAAATGTTCTTAACTGCCAAAGATTTTCATTACAGTAATTTTTTTGTAACTATTCTAACATAGGAAACGTTTCGTAGTTATCATGGTTGTCTTGCCTTATATATATATATATATATATATATATATATATATATATATATATATATATATATAACAGATAGATACGTGTGTATAGGCCTATGCACAAACATCGCCTATGTTGACCTATATATATATATATATATATACACATATATATATATATATATATATATATATATATATATATATATATATATATATATATATATATATATATATATATATATATATAGGGGGAAATGTAGGTATCTCTTACCTGTTCGTGAAAATAATGTGGTCGACCAGGTACCACCCCTGTAGGTCAACAAGCCACCAGCCGGGTTGTTCGTCATCTTTCGTGTGGGTACAACCAAATGTCACTGGATTTTGCATTCGGTTGCCGTCATTTCCATTACTGGCCAAGGCATTACCGTCGTACGTGGAATCCTGGTATGCAGGCTTGAGGAGTGCAGCATTCACTAAAGACTTAGATTCTACAAGGTTGTTTATATTAGAAGCAAAGAAGACGACTATAGTATAGTAATACATTATGTCGTTATCCATCAAACATCTCCGCTACAGTGAAGTGTGCGTGAAGTCTTGTGGTCATATGCGATGCGACGCTACAAGTTAAGCTTGGTCGGATTTAGGTAAAGATATCTATGTAGGTTCTGATGTTACGGAATAATTAATGAGCTACTTAATTATTATACAAATCGACATTGAAACTTGAAACTTACGACAATCTCGTCCGGAATACTTTTGTTATACTATCTCACTGATTGAAAAGTCGATCAATTTCACTAGTGCAGAGACAGTAGGCCTTTTTATGCACCGTAATAGGGTTGCAAAATAAATACTATCCATATATAATCCTTAGTTAGAGGCGGAGCGAGGGGGTGCGAGGGGTGCGGACCGCACCGGGTGACACCATTTAGGGGGGTGACACCAAGGCAAAAAATAGCAAAATACTTGAGGGGGTGCAAATCGAAAGCATGGGGGGGGGGGATGCAAATCGAAAATGTGAAAGTTTGTCCCCGGGAAGGGTCGCTACGCCTCTGGGGGTGACATCATTAAGTGCCGCACCGGGTGACACCCGACCTCGCTACGCCACTGTGCTTAGTTACAGATAAATGTAAGAAACATGGCCGATGTTGTTTACCTTAGATCTCAACAGGTTGCTAGTCGTTTAGTGTATATTCTAATTAATAATAACATACCACTAGAAAACGAAGAAAGAAACATCTTTGTTAACGACATAAAACTAGAGAACTAACACAATTGATACTACAAAAATATCTTTGTTCACAACATACAACAATCAAACTAACACATTTGATATTACAGAAATATTTTTGTTAACAGCATACAACTAAAGAGCTAACACATGTGACATTACAGAAACATACAAACACTATTGACATTACATAAACATTTCTGTTAACAACATACAACTAGCAAACTAACACATTTGACGTTACAGAAACATACAAACACTAATGACATTATATAAACATTTTTGTTATCAACATACAACTTTCAAACTAACACAATTGACACTACATAAACATCTTTAATAACAACATACAAGTAGTCAATTATCACAACTGACTTAGCATACGTTGGAACAAAAGATAGTCTCGCTCCGTACGTTTGTTGTTATCATTATTTAAAAAGATAGCCTTTACTTTTACCAATGAGCATGTTTTCCACCATTTTGATAAACGTCAAAGAAAATCACAGCTATAACTATTTATTTTATTAATATGTTTTTACAACCCATGTACTAATACAATAGTCTAACCCTTTCCAAATACAATGAAACCAACTATGTTATCTTTTTTATTTTTTAAAAGAAGGTTGTTAGTATATTTTAGCAGTTTGTTTTCACAAGCGTCACATAAAGATTCATTAATTATGTATTAATTAAATTACAAAATCAATGTTGCTTGCTTTTTTTCGTTAAGCAAGTTGGCTGTTTGTTTTGTTTACTGCAAAAACAAAATAAGCTTTTGTTAAACACACGAAAATCGCTAGTATTAAGCTTGGACAATTGTTCCTTGCATTGAACTTCACGAAGTCAATAAATCAAACGGACAGTCACTCGCTTACAAGCCGAATAACGTGAATAGCTTTTGACGTACGATACAATTGGGAGGTCGTTAAGGATTCAACGCGTTTGTTGTCATGTCCTCAAAACTTCGTGGATCCCTCCCTCTCTTTCCATTCTCTGAAGGTCAGACAATAGTTGACAGGACATCTGTTATTGACCTAGTGAAAGTGATGACTGGACATGACGCGTGTTGTTGACCTAGTGAAAGTGATGACAGGACATGATGTGTGTCATTGACCTAGTGAAAGTGATGACATGGCATGACGCGTGTTGTTGACCTAGTGAAAGTGATGACATGGCATGACGCGTGTTGTTGACCTAGTGAAAGTGATGACTGGACATGAAGCTAATAGGAAAACGTAAGTTGATATACATTAATATAGTTATTTTGAGCTGAAAATATTTGTATTTTACAATAAATTAATATGGTGATATTAGGCTTGTACAAAATCGCCGTTAATAAATGAATGACTATTTGATATTAAGCTAGTAGCAAAACAATGTTATTTACCAAAAAATAATAAAGTAAAAAAAATCCAAAACACTTCGCGAATGATGCAATTAGCATCTATTTTCAGACAATCAAATCTGAAATTGAGATCGAGCATCTAATAATAGACAATTAGTAACGCTAACATTTTGCATCAGTCACATTGATGTTTAAAACACGACAAATAATTTTTTTTACGTGTTAAAGAAAAAATCCTTTTCATTTGTGTCTCTTTAGCGAATGACGAAATATGTATCATTGTTAACAGGATGCTATTTAGTTTTAAGAAGCCAAGAGCCGTATGCTGCGCCTATGCGGTAGTGTAATCGGGGGGGGGGGGGCTCCTGAGAGCGCCCCTCTACCTCCCTGACACATGGGTGGTCACCGAAGTGTGTTCTAACTCATTATTTCGGTGAGTGATTAATGTACATTCAAGGTTTTTATGCGGTGGTGTAGGTAAACCCGTGTCACGATATATATGATCCAAGCGAAGGCATTGTTTACATTTTAATAACTCACTTTTAGAAACCAAGGTCACGCGTCTAAGAATATAGGATTGGTAACGCATGGATGAAACCCTTCTTATATATTTTGTCGGACTTTCTTCTGTTCCCGCGTCAACGTGCTGGGACGGGTACGCTAGTACATAATAAAAACATAATAAAAATAAATCAGTTTGAAAACCAGAAGAATACCATTGAAAAGCCGGGGTTTTAACGGAATCATTTCTGTCACTTTATCAGTTTTGGCATATAAATTAATATGATAAAATTGATTTCTTATCCACAAAGAATTGCAAAATATAAAGTAATTTTGATACTGTTAAGATGTCTTAGAAAAGGTTCATCTGTATATATATATATATATATATATATATATATATATATATATATATATATATATATATATAGCGTATAGTACCATTAACAGTTAGTTAAAGCGATACTAGAGTCTTAATGACGCAATAAAAAACAATATCAAATACCACGCCGATACTGATGACGTAATGGCACATTTGAGAGAGAGAGAGAGAGAGAGAGAGAGAGAGAGAGAGAGAGAGAGAGAGAGCGAGAGAGAGAGAATAGTACATAAAATAAAGCCATTTCTTTTTCGTTCTTTTTTCATAATCATAACAATAATATGTTTATTCTCCTAATTTTCCGATAATGACTTTTTTCAAAACTGAATTAAAATTCATTTCATTAATCTTTTTCCGTAGATGTATGCAGTTTCTTCAGACATCTCTACCGTTTCTTTTTCTTTTCACATCGGAACGAAATTGTAAAAAAGTATTTTATAAAAATATATAGAAAAACCAGTATCCTCCCCTCTCCCCACTTTCCCCGGAAAGTTTAAAATGCCGCTCCCCGGAGATAAATATCTAAAAGAAAAACTGGGCAGCCAATATGTAAGTAAAGAGCTAAAATTCACCCGAATTGCCGTTCTAACGGGTACCTATGGTTAGTAATATCCATAAGACTCAATTCTAAAAGAAACGATGGAAGAAGAATACCAAGGGAGTTAATAAAACAAAATCATTCTATTCCTTTACTAAGAATGTATTTCAGAAACAGATAAAGCTTTAGTAAGCATTTATCAAATTTTATGTATATTAAAATATTTTTTATTTAAAAACTTGTCAGTTATGTGAATGATTATTTTTTTTGCTAAACATTAAGGTATAACTATAAGTTTGAAGCCTTAACGATGTTATACTAAATTTATTATTAGTCTATTCAACTTTTATAAAACATTTACACATATGATTAAATTCACTAAGTAATTTTTGGATCCCTTTAAAATAAGGGACAAAAAGCTCAATTATGGAATGGGAACTATTAGTGTTCACTCAACGATTAGACATAATTGAAGATTAGCACTGAAATCTAAACTATTACTTAACCTAGCCTGTAGGTCTTGTAAGCCTAACATTAGTTTCCCGTTTATGAAAGATTAAACTGTTTTCTCGTTGATATACACTTAGCATCAACTGAAAGACCCAGATAAACTAGAAAAAAAACATGTTCTAAGCCAGAACAAAGTGTTCCAAAACATCAGCAGCGGTGAGAGCTATTAATTTAGCTAAAAATATATTTTGTTGAGCTTACCTAGTCAATTCAAAGTTTGTTTGATTGTTATTAATTAAATTGTATTATGTAAAAAAAAAATTAAAAATATTTTTGAAATTGAATATTATTTGTTAAGCATACTGGGTCGATTACAACTTCTCATGATTATATATATTATACTACAATTCGAGTTGTTTACACGTTTGAATATTTATTTTAATCGCTTGTTTGTTTGGTTACATAAGAGCATCTGCACATGTGTAGAACTGTAAAATACGTATTTATGTAGAGAATAATGTGCTTTTTTTGCAAACCGTTAAACGCAAATTTATTTAAAGAATTTGTTAATTAGGGTCTACGACAAAGTCCCGAAAGATACTTGCCCGAATGCCGTTTGCCCGAAGACCGATTTCCCGAACGGGTACTTGCCCGAATGCGACAAATGCCCGAATGGACACTTGCTTGAATGCGACGAACCAAAAATAGTTCTACAGAAATATACTGGGACTTATAGTGACGTCACTTGAAACGTATAGGAACTTAACAAAATAAAAGGAAAATTATACCGAAAAACAAATTTTAAGGCCAAATCAAACATATTTATTTAAAAACAAAAACACAGCAATAAGTAAAACACATTAAAAACACAATCAATAATTTAGTCTCTTTTATTAAACTACTAGCCGTCCCGGCCAGGCCCTGCTCTGGCTTCTGTAAAAAACCTTTCTGTTAAAGACCATTACCTGTGTGTTTAGTAATCATCATAAACCCGGCATTGCACACCCAAACCAAAACCAAAACAACAAAACGCAAACATAACGCTAACACAATTACAAATACAAACGAAAACAAAAACCTAACAACTAACCCAACCACAACCACAAACACCAATACGAACACAAAGAAAAAAACAAACGAAAAAGCAAACGAAAACAAACCAAATCCAAATGCAAAACCAACCACAAACCCAAAGAAAAAAACACAAACGAAAAAACAAACGAAAACAAACCAAATACAAACGCAAAACCAACCACAAACACAAATACAAACACAAACGCAAAGAAAATAAAACACAAACGAAAACGAAAAAAGAAAGAACAAAAACGAACCAAATCAAAACGCAACCACTAACGCAAACCCAACCTAAACACAAAGAAAACACTAACGCGAACATAAACGCACAGTGCTCAGAGTCTAGCCCGGGGCGGAATCGCCTGTTTCAGCTTAATAAACGACTATAGTACCCCAACTTATTCATAGTCTTTTGCACTCACTTTAATGAGCGTAGGCGCGAAACCGAACACGGGAGGCCCGGGACCCCAAATAGCACCCAGTCTCGGCGCCAGAGGACGCACCATGACGTCACCGCCTGATTGAACTTAGTAAACGACTATAGTACATAACTTATTCATAGTCTTTTGAACTCACGCGAACGTTTATACCATAGCGTACACCGGAAGGCCCGGGGCGCCAAATAGCACCCTGTCGGGGTGCCGGAGGACCCCGGATTTGATTCACTTAAAGACTATAGTAACCTTTCTTACCCATAGTCTATCGCACTGTTAAAAACAAAACTATGCAGCATAGCGCTCACATGATAGCCCAGGGTGCCCAATCGAACCGTGCAAGGGCGCCGGCGGACGCGCCTGTTTCAATTTAGTGAACAAAAATGATAATACTCCAAGCTTATCCGAAAATGGAAAGAAATAAACATATAGTATTTGTAGGACCTGGCTTATTAAATGTTATTGATTTAAAAAAAAAATAAAAATTATTGAACAGTATGTTCAGTGTATAGAATAAATAAAAGGCAGTGTTAAAAATACCTAACGACATTGCACTTAATCAATCCCCGCTAATTATGTAATTATTTTTTTTTCTTAACACCAAAAACAAAGTAATAAAATGTAAATTCTTTCTTCTTAAGAATTTTTTTAATTAAAGGGAAGTAACTGTGCAGTCAATACATTTCCGACACAATTTTAAAATTTTTATAAACGTCGATACACTTTTTAAAAATTGTATGTCGTGTTCATAATTGAAAATTATTCTTCTAAGTAAATAGAATGAAAATTGTTTTTAAAGACTTTCAACGGTAATTTTTTGACTCGTACATTTAGACTGTGAGCACGATAAAAAATCTAACATTTAAATCCATAGAACTGTCAACGACAAACTTTTTTGCCACACGTTACAGAACTGAGCTTTATATATTAGATTTTATTCCTCAAATGTTTGGTTTGTAGCTTCACAGATCATCGGATTCGAGAATACAAGAAATTTATCTAGATCTAGCGCTAAGAGTAAACAGAAACATTTGTCGTAAGTCAGAAGATTATAGATCTATAGAGTTCTTTACGAAACTATTCTTTGTTTGTTTAGCAAAGTAATTGGCTAAATTAGGATATAATTTAATTTAAAATAATAATTGAGTAACTTAAGTTTCCTACGCTGGCTCCATGTAAAATATAACCTAATAAACTAACTAACCGTGATGATAGTGTAATGCGGATGGTTATGGTTCGAGACATATAATGCACTTGATTTTTTTTTTCAATATTTCCTCTAAGATACTGCAACATGATTTACTATTTTTTCTAATTTATTATTATTAGTTTGACGTTAGCTTTAATAATTTATTAATTTATTTTTGAAATGAGGTTTGAAGCTTAGAAAATATTATAAAAATAAATCGAAGATTTTTAAAGGATAAAAACATGTAAGCTGTGGTGTGACTTCCTTTTAAATGGGAATGATATAGTTGCTTTTCGAGACTTGGCAGGACACTCGGCAGGTGAAGTAGAGTTCACCTGTTTTTGTGACCTGAGAAAATGAAGGGATAGTGTGGTCAGACCAATTGCTCAGTCGAAATTGGTGTTTTTAAAAGACAAAAGCATGCTGTCTGAGGTGTGACGTCTTTTTAAATATGGTGTCTGGCTTTTCGTGACGATGTGTGACAGTATGGAGGGGAGGGGAAGGATAACAATCGTCAAATAAACGTAACCTCCTTAATGGATGACCCCTGAAACTGATAGTCTAGTAATCTAGTTATTTGTTTAAACTTATTGACAATAAAAACCCTTTTTTTTCATATTTAAACATGTCTTCTTCTTAATTTTTAGTGCTAGAAGGGATCGAGTTTTATCTGCCAGAGGTTTGAACTCGAAATTTTTTTCGAATTTATCAGCCATGAGCTTCTTGCCGACTCGACCACGCCTTCATCACAATTAAGCGTTACGTGTCAACTGGTTATGCGCCATTCATTGACTCCGATTTCAGCCTGCTTTTCTTTTTGGATTTACTTCCATAGCCTTTGTCCAACCAAGAACAAACTACAAGCAGCAGTTGTTTGATTTTGGAGTTGTCTCTCCTAGAAGATTGAATGTCCTCATTTAACGAGCCTCATCTACCCGAGGGTTCGTACTCGAGACTTTTCGGTTTAGCAACCATGAGCTTTACCGACTCGACCACGCCGACCCATAAACATATGTGATTATTTATACCAGATGTCTCACGAAATATTATCCTAAATAACTCACATACACAACTGAATATCTAAGAAAACATAAAATAATTATATTATATCTTTAGTCTGAGTATAGAGTGCTAGAGTTTGCAACGGTTAATGAATTGTTTTATTTATAAACCGTCTGGATTTTGTATAATAAACAGTTAGTGTAACGTAACCAAAGTCATATAATAAACAGTAAGTGTAACTTAACTAAAGTCATATAATAAACTTAACCAAAGTCATACAAATCGATTTTAAAAAAAACACTTAAAGTACGGAAAGAACACAACACTGATGGGGGCATCTTCCAATTTTAGAATATGAAGAAATGGACTATTTAATTTAAATTTGACTTATTTCTAGATTCTATAAATCTACTTATCAAGACATACGGTATGTCTTAATCAGTGTATGCATTTAATATGGTGTTGTGTTAACTAATAATGTATATAATTTGGTATTTATTTTTCTAATAGGTATTGGTAGCCTATGGAATTTTTAATGTGTCGGATTTTTAGCTATTTAGTTTTTTTTTTTTGCTTTGTACTTTGTAACTAATATCGTTAAAGGTGTAGTAAAAGACATAGTGTTTTGGCCAATAATTATTTGATAATTTTTTTTTCTAAATAAGAAAAAAACATATAGGCCTATAATTCACGTGAAGCGGGTACCCACGGCTAGTAAAAAAAAAAACTATTTAAATGCTATCTAGGGGAGATAATAACATGCATTTAATTGTACTACATTTTCAGGGTTTATCTCCTAAAATATTTAGATTAAAAAAATCATTTTTCAACGTAAACTTAAGCAAATAATAAGTTACGTTTTATTATGAATGAAGTAGTATTAAAAAAATTCGTTGAACATAACATTTATTTATTTAAAGATTAAAACCTATTTGATAAAAGATGTTTTAAATTAAATAAAATGAAATCAATTGTAGAACATAATTAACACACAAAAACAAAAAATATGCACATTTTGGATCCCTCTCAAATAAGGGGCAAACAATAAGCTAAAAATAAAACCAAATGATCTTATCAGAACACTAAATCGGGAATAAACATCGTGGGATATTGCATTTTTACTTTCTCGTATATACGTAGTATAGAGAAAGTATTGTAATCGTGCAAAAAAAAAATCGAGATTTTTACAAATCTCGACGTTTTACACCTCACTGATACGGAAAAACATAATTTTGCAATCTTGTCCGTATGTCTGTGTGTGTGTGTGTCTGTGTGTGTGTCTGTCCGTGTGTAAACACGATAACTTGAGTACCGTTACAGCTAAGTTGATGAAATTTCATATATAAGAATTTTATCAAAATCGTAGATCCGTATCAACTTTTGAGCGATTTCCGATAACCGGAAGTGGTACTTTTCCTACTTTGAATTTTTTAAAAGCCTATAACTTGAGTACTATTTCAGATAGATAAATGAAATTTCACATGTAAGTAAAAGATCTAATTCTCTACCTTCAGTTAAATTTTGAGTAATTTCCGTTGACTGGAAGTAGTAATTTACGCTACTTCCGATTTCTCAAAAAACTAATGTAAATTTTTAAAGTACTAATAATATTGCGCACTATTACGCACATTTGGTTTTGGTGCTAGCTTGGTGCGCATTTTTTTTTCTACTAGATTTTATTCTATTTTTAAAAGTTTAAGTAAACAAAAATCATGTCTATATTCCGAGTTGACATCCCACGTAGTGTTATATTAGAACATTCGAGAAAGTTTAGGGGAGATTACTACCGGTTTATTTTTATTTTTAATAGAAATAAATGCTTGTCATCACATTTTCAACATTAATTTCGTTTAAAATGCAAACGCAGGTCTTTTTATGTATATGTTACTGGCCAAAAGTTTGAAATGCAGGCATTCTATAGAATATAGAATCCCTGGCGTAATCAGGCAAATTATGAAATAACGGCGTTGTTATATACTTTTTCTATACATTATATCAAATGCAAGGGCACAGTGTGAAATTCCCATGTTGTAAAGTTCGGTAGTAACATACTATCAAATACTATTAAAAATATGTACACAAATTAAACAACAGCAAATCTTTATTACATAAAATACATATGAATGATTGCAAAAGTGTTTAGTTACAAACAGTCTTATGGAGGAATTGTGAAAGTTTAAAAGAAAAAAACTAATACAGCTAAAGTATTACTCGCATGTATCCATGTATGTTGAAGACAAATGAATCAATCAAAGAAAATAGTGCTTATTTAACTTTTAAGAAAGAAGTTGTCACTATTTTAATATCTGGATCGCAACTGAGAATTCCAAGCGCGACAAGCTTACATTGTCCCAAGTAATAAATTATCAGGGAGACTTGACGACAATGCTTGGTGTACCGATAATCCTGGCTTCTGATTATTTGGGCAACAGTTTGGTTTGTAATAAAGCCATGTAACAAGCATCAGATATATTTCCACATGATTGTTTTCTATTCTAGTGTGCTTCATTTGTTTGTACTTATCTGCAGTAAATTCAGTGTATAAATGTGAACTTCATACTCAACATCTGCATCATACTTAAGAATTCGAGACATTAGAGGTACGTATATATATATATATATATATATATATATATATATATATATATATATATATATATATATATATATATATATATATATACTTCGTATATGTAGGTCTATGTAGGCTTATATATGTTTATGATACATATATATATATATATATATATATATATATATATATATATATATATATATATATATATATATATATATATATATATATATATATATATATATATATATATTTATATATATACGTGTATGTATCATAAACACATACATGCCTACATAGACCTATAATTTCAATATACGCGTAGGTTCGCGTGCATAAACGTGTAAAAGCTTTAATCACTGCACACGTAAAAGTAACGTTGTTTATCTTTAATCTGTCAATAATATATTTGGGTATAGCATTGTTTTCTCTAAATTATGCTTAGCAGGCATGGCAAATGCATTATTTAAGTTAAGGACGCTCGATTTATAAAAAAATATATAACATCAATGAATTAGTTGTTTTGTAAAAAAAAAAGATAACTATTAAGTTTAATTAAAACTTGAAGTTTGATTCTTTTTTAATTTTACAAATACCTATTCGGTAATTTTAGGATTGATGTTTAGCGACCAGCTCTAACCAAATTACAGAGGGTTAAACAAACAATGTAGGCAATATAGTAATCAGTATGTAAATTATTGTAGCCGGGTGTATTCTTAACCTCGTTTGTTTTGAAATCAACAGCTCGTCTCCAAATTCTTATAAGGGAGATAATAAAATATATTTAACAGTATTATTTTTTTTATCGTTTATCTCAGTTAAAATTTCAGTTTATTTGTATTTCTCATCTAAAAAAACTTGAATCTTTCAACATAATTTTACGCTAGTATACGAAATAGTCCTTTTTTAAACGTCATGGAGAGAAGTATTATTTAACATATAAGTGACACCATACGTTACTTAACTATTCATCAGTATTTAATATAACGTTACTTCAGTGTAATAATGTAATCATTAAGGGCCGTAACAATAAAATTTTGGATCCCTGAAAACTAAGGGACAAATCAAATTTCAGTCAAACTAATTTCAGATTCTTTAAAACTTGCTGTTATTTGAAGGCATTGTACATGCAACTTTTTATTTATGCTGCCAGTCGCGACAGGATCCTTGTTGTTAGCAGTTGTTGTTAATTTATGTAAAACTTTAAGAATGTAAGGCATTTAAGAAGTACGTTACTAAGCAGGAAATCCTATTATGTGAGTATGGGGGATTCCCCACAACAACTTACTTCGCTAGGATTCCTATGTATTCTTGTGCGTGTGATCACTCTAGACCAGAGGTCGGCAACCTGCGGCTTGTGAGCCATATGCGGCTCTTTTGATGTCAAGATGCGGCTCTTCAGCTTCATGCACAAATATTAATAATAATTTTATTTTCAAAACTCATGAAAATATTGTTCTGCAACACTCGATGTCTTGGGAGATGTCAAAATTAATAGCCGAGGATAGGAAGAAATGGAAGGAAATGATGGAGGCCCTATGCTCGATAAGGAGCAAAGAGGACTAAGTCAAAGTAAGTCAAAGTCAACACTCGATAATGAACGATATAATAATAAATATAAACAATAAACACTCACTGTCACAATGTTTTTGTGTGACTGGGTTCACGATATAAATTTGCTACAGGCCTTTCTCCTACCTTTCATCTATCACATACAAAATTACAAGACGAGCCTTCTTTTACATTATATACATATTTATTTTGTCTCCACATAGACAGCGTGTACAGCCAACTTACGCCATGTTCTTGCCCTTCTCTCTTTTCCTCTCACGCATGCACACCGCTACCGTCTTTTTCTGATGCAATCTCCAAAACACACTCCCAAGATACGATACAACAATGTTTCACTGTTATACTCACCATTCTGTAAGAATATTTAGTTACTGCCTATTTCAATGTACCTCCCATTAAATTGACCATCCCGAACTGAAACAATCAACTTTATGGCGGATATCAAAAAGAAACAAAATGAGCAAAATGTAAAACTGAAAGGTAATGAAACCTCATCCTATGCCTTACTTGATGAAGTGGATTGTAAAACATGCACGTTACGCTTCACAAGTGGGCAGCTCTAAAAGAAATGCCGCAAATTGAGGCATTATTATCTAACGCACGTAATAGTCTTCCATGATACTACAGTGAGGTGAAAATGTTCGCATTTGGAGTGCTGACGATCTTCGGGTCAACATATTAATGCAAGCAAGCGTTTTCTTGCATGAATATAATAAAAAGTAAAGAAGTCAACGAACGAATAAAAATCTAGAAAACAAGTTTTGAGCCTAGTTTAAACCAACTTTCAAACGGCTTGCAAGGGCAAACTATTGTTACTCTAATTCAATAATTATAGTTATATAATTTGATTACTGATTTTATTTATGTCGATTTTTTTTTTGCACGATTACAATACTTTCTCTATACTTCGTATATACGAGAAAGTAAAAATATTTGAATTTTATATATATATATTACATTGACTTGATGTACTATCCGCATGGTAACTATTACAGTATCATCTCAGCTGGCTGGGGACTTCCGATTAGGTGCTAAATTAGTTGGACACTTTCCTTAGTCTTAGAGTCAGCGTAAGGAACTTGCGTTACGTAAATAGGCTCTATTATTTCAAATTAAATTATATCACAAATTAGCAAATTTCATAGCTAAACAAACAAATATTTAAATAAAATAATTAAGGCCTGAAATTGTTTAGTATAGAAACTCATTACTGGCACAGATTCTAGATCTAGATAGAGCTAGATCTAGTTGTAGCTCTAGAATATACGACTGGCTTGCGGCTCAAGTGTAGTTTTTCCGTAGCTAGTAATTCATTGTATTCTAGAATTATATGATCGAATCAGAAGAAGCGCCCACCGTATGAATATCTATATTAGTGTTCGAACATAATAAAAATAGCAAACAGACGTATCGTTAATGCTATAGCCGACAGAACATTTAGCTTTATTATGAGTTAAACTTTTGAATGTGCAACATGATCTTTCATGAAAGCCGTCATGCTTGTTGTAAAAATCAAATGAATCACGTGACGACATTATAAAGTAATTGTTCTGAACTTTTATAATTAAACTGGTGTTTCTACCAATTAATATATTAATAGTTTGGTAGAAAAAAAAACATTATTTTCTACATAAATACGTCGTTTACAGCTCTAAAAGTAGTGCAAATGCTCTCGTGTAACCAAACAGACAAACTAAAAAAATAAATAAATAAATAATAATAATAAACAAACTTGTATACAAACTTTAGTTTTAGTAGTGTATAGATATATAGATAGATTAGCACTCGTTAGTATTAGTACATTGTTACGGGTCATTTGTAGGATATATTAGAATAGGTTAGAATATTTTCGGACATAGGGGATAGTGCGTGTGTGAGTTAAGTTAACCTCGTGGTGTTTAATTAAGTATTGTTATCCCAAGGTCGATGCAGGCATAAAAGCGGGAGTGAACGATTGTTAAGAGGCTTCTTGGTAGAGACCAGTGACTAGGACAACGCTGTACAATGTGTGAAAACGAGAACAAATCAAGTACTAAACATTGCCTGGGATCATGTTTTGTATAGAATGAAAGTAGCTATAACGTATATCCGCGGGATATTTACAGTGTTTTGACTATTTATCAAAATAAATATTTCTTTAAAACATGCACATGACAATGTGAACGTATTTTTAATAAAATATTTAAAAGTTAAGTTCCCTTTCAAACCTGACGGTCTATAGGGCAAGTGAAGTAGAGTTCACTTAATTCTGTGACCTCGGCATATGAAGAGATAGTGTGGTCAGCACTATGCCCAGCCGCCTTTACTTTCACTAACATAAAATTAAACATAAAATGTCTACAAAACCTGTATCAAATAATTATTTTTAAAGATTATAAATAAATAAACATATTTAAAGAAATAAGTTAGAATCTGATCTGTTTCATTTTGGGTCCCTTCTAATGAAGGCGAACAAGGTAATTAAAATATAATAAATCTATACTCATGCCAGCATACAACTTTAGTAAGGCTACTACACCAAACATAATTTATTTTTTACCTTCATTTCAGTTTTCATGTGTGATTTTTGTGTGATTTGTTAATATAATAAATGTATTTTTCCAAAACAATTTTACTTTTGTGTGAGATTTATTTTGTTATCAAAGGAAAACAGGTTTACAACAAGTAGATCTGATTATTTACTCATTATTATTGATAATTTCTATAGTTTTCTTGCTGACGAGATATCGACTTCTAAATTAGACTTTCGTTGCCTATGGCTGCTCAAGTTATTTCACTGTACAACAATATCTAGAAATATTACATTTCAAGCGACAAAAAGAAAATTGTTAACTAGTACAATGAATGATTTGATGTTTCTTCTCAAGATGTTTTTACTACTAAAAACGTTTCATGTTTAGACATTATACAATAACGGGTTGATATACCATTAAAATAAATACATTATAAATAGCACACTTGTGTTTGTTGAATGTTATCTTAATATATATAGAGATAAAGTTGATCAAACATTTTAGAAATCATAGCATTTTAATTAATTTGTTAAAGTGAATAAAATGTTTGATAAAACATGATTGTCGTTGTGAGGAAAAGAGGGTCTTAGTTTTTCATTATTTAGACGAGGGGAGAGAACTGCTACTTCAGTCATATCTCTCCCCACTATAATTTCCTTCAGAATTGGATCCACTGTGGGGATGTTGACTCCACCAGTCGTCAAATTTGAGCGTGTACACAGTCGCTCCACTGGAGCCGGGACATGTACATGTTGTGTACCAGTACCTGGTCCACAATCCACCCCTCGCATGTTTGTGTGTCCATTGTCCTACAGAGACCTGTTTAGGACAGCCATGAGGATGTGACACTATAACGGTCAACCTACCTACAGCATCACATCTCCGGTATCTGTATTTGTCCCTTACTTTCCCACATAGACCTTTAAAGTATCGACACATCTTGTCCAGTTCGTCAACCAACTCTAAATCACATGTAACATAACTCATCTCACACACGTCTCTTTCAATGTTTGCACTCTCTACTTCCCAGCCATCAAGACTGACCACTGGACTTTTATTGTCATCAAAACCTAAAACACATCTGGTCTGTCTCGCCTCACTGTCATCAAACACCACGTGTGTGGCTGTCACCACACAAACCTGCCCCCACACTTTGCTGGGTGTGGCAGAGACTTGACACTTGGCACAACGACAAGTTTTCAAACCGTCACACTCTGTGTACTTGTTCACACGCCACACCCTCCCCGTCCCTAACCTCATCACGTGACGTCCTCTGACATTATAACATGGATATGGAACTTGAGTGTCTGGGTAAAACTCTGGTCTCTCTAGACTGGTGAATTTAGTCTTTACCTGGACAGTTAGGGCTGCCAATGTTTTGATTGTCTCAGACACGAGGTCGTCGTCATGGTAACGTGAGGGGAGACAACTTGGGTTGAAATCTTTAAGAGGTATAAAACCTATGTGACCTGGATTCTTCTTACAGCCAGTAACATGTTTGTGTAGATCAGCTTCTCCTCCATAGCACATCTCAGCTTCATGATTTTCTACATAATTAAAAAAGATGTTAAAGATACATTTATATTATAAAAATTATCCGAAGTGTGACCCACTTAATATGTTTGACAATAATGTATAGATCGTTCCTTCAGTTACATTTGGTTGATACTCACAGGGTGACAAAAGTTTCAATTTTTTTCGACATACTTGTTAAAAAAATAACTTTTAAAATCAAGCAATAACATTGTAGGTTGAAGTTTCAACAGACATGATTTTTTTGTAATTAGTACAGGTCGTAGCAGACAACTGATTTAGACGCGATCCACGTGAGGACTAGTTTTGAAACTGCTAATCTATTTATATATGTATATATAAAGCAATTTTTGTATGTGTATGTGTCTGGGTGTGTTTGTCATTTATGAATTTCGACACCTTTCATCCGATCGCCATGAAACTTTGGGACGTTGTTGAGAATACAACTGGAAAGGTATTTGTATTTAAAATTCGCAGGGATTGCGTCCCGGCAGGGCGCGATTCGATTCTTCTCTATTTACGGTATATAAAAAATAAAGTCGTATGCGGTTCGTCACCGTTCATTCGAGTGCCAATACTCTCGGGCAAGTTTCTGCGAACAAAATAATTTTAATTTCGTATGGGCGGCGCCAGGGAGTGTGCGATTTTTGTCAATACACGGTTTAGCGCCCAAAGTTCCAGTACGGCTATCTAAGCACTTGGTATCCTTCAATCCAACTTACTGCATAGTGGGTAATGGGTAGTACTATATTCAGCGTTAAAACTTCATCAGGCGTAGACACCGGCGCACCGTCTATTGCGTTACAAGAAGCACCCCTGGCTCCCCTGTGGCCATTTTGGTGCCAACGTTCGTTTTTGAAATGGGCTATACTCTACGACACGACTGAAAACAATAATCGTTGACTATATATCAAATTCGGCGCGTCGGCCTGCGCCCCTGCGGGATGCAATATGGCATCTTGGGCTTTTCCGTGAGCGATATGATGTTTACGTTCGTTCTCAACAGTACGATAAACAATGGATGAGATGGGGTGTTATAGTCGATCACTAAATTAAATCAGGAGCTTTACCGTCGCCTTGGCAGGGGGCAATTTGGCACCCCGGGCTATCATGGGAGCACTATATTGTCTACGTCCGTATTAATCAGTGCGATAGACTATGTATACGATTGGGTTTAAGAGTCGTTTACTAAACATAATCCGGCGAGTCCCCCGGCTAATCGACAGAGTGCGATTTTGAGGCCGTGCTATCATGTGAGCACAACTGCGCCTATGTTCCACCTCACCATTAAGGAGAGTGATTAACGTACACTTAAGGTTTTCATAAACCATATGTAAACCCGTGCCCGGCAAACATGATCCAAGCGCAGGCAATGTTTACATTTAAGTAATTTAGTTTTCAGAAAACAAGATGACACGTCTAAATATATATGATTGGTAAAGTTTTGATGAAACCCCCTTTAAATATTTCGTCAGACTTTATTCTATTCCTCCGGCAACGCGCAGGGACGGGCACGCTAGTATTTAAACATAAAAATTGTATAAAGATAATTACTGTTTTTAACTGAGTCCGTTTAACGTGCCGTCATGTTCGCTTTATTAACACCATTCATCATTGGCTTGCCAAATCTGCTTGACCTATATATTGACAATAGTAATACATCTTTCTCACATCAGTATAATTCGTGAGCGTTCAATGCCTAAATTCTAGAAAGTTGAATAATATAAAGGATTGTATTTATTTTTTTAAAATGTGTATCTACATTATATAATGAAAATAATACCTTTCGGATTTTCCCTCTTATTGGAATTTCCCATTGATCACTGTGGAAATTAGTGTGCACTTTCTATACTCTATTTTTAGTTCAAATCCTAAGCAGCTTCTATGACACATAGCTCACAGCTGTTGAAAAAAATACTTTTTTAAATATCTTATTTTATTCAGCACTCAAAGTTATATTTTAATTTTGTCTCAGATGTAAAATATTGCTTAAAAAGTAGGTTATACCGTTCTCAACATTGGCCATTTGTGAAATGTTCAGTTTAGATTGTGTGCATATATATATATATATATATATATATATATATATATATATATATATATATATATATATATATATATATATATATATATATATATATATAATATATAAAGCTCAGTTCTGTATGTAACACATATGTTTGTCGTTGGTCTTGGATGGATTTAAGTGTTAGACAATTATCGTGCGCATTTGTCTAAATTTATGAGTTAAAAAATTACTATTGAAAGTGTTGGGAAATAATTTTCATTTTTCAAATTATAGTAATAATTGTCGGCATGTTCATTAAACACAAGTTTTAAAAAAATATCATCTTTTACAAAAATTCTAATTATGTCTTTATTTAGTCCTATAGCACTTACTTCCCTTTGATAAATTAGGAAAACACAATTACTTCCCTTTATAAAACCATTGCATTTTGTGGAAAAGAATTTACTTTTTAATTACTTTGTTTTGGTGTTGGGAAAAAAAAATAATTCAATAATTGTTCATCAAATTGAAACAGGCGCGTTCGTTTAAGTGAGTGCAAAAGACTATGAATAAGTTGGGGTACTATAGTCGTTCATTAAGCTAAACAGGTGATTCCGCCCCGGGCGTTTATGTTCGCGTTAGTGTTTTCTTTGTGTTTAGGTGGGTTTACGTTAGTGGTTGCGTTTTGATTTGGTTCGTTTTTGTTCTTTCTTTTTTCGTTTTTGTTTGTGTTTTTTTGTTGGGGTTTGTATTTGTGTTTTTGGTTGGTTTTGCGTTTGGATTTGGTTTGTTTTCGTTTGCTTTTTCGTTTTTTGTTTTTTTTTGTTGGTATTGGTGTTTGTGGTTGTGGTTGGGTTTGTTGTTAGGTTTTTGTTTTTGTTTGTATTTGTAATTGTGTTAGCGTTATGTTTGCGTTTTGTTGTTTTGGTTGGTTGTGGTTTGGGTGGGCAATGCCGGGTTTATGATGATTACTAAACACACAGGTAATGGTCTTTAACAGAAAGGTTTTTCACAGAAGCCAGAGCAGGGCCTGGCCGGGACGGCTAGTATATATATATATATATATATATATATATATATATATATATATATATATATATATATATATATATATATATATAATGTCTTTCACCCTATAGTGTTATATCAGAATTCAAATTAATTCCATTCAGTAGCCAAACTAGCCGTGGGTGACGTTTGTACAACAGCTGTTGAAAACATATAAACTCAACGAAAAAAAATATCTTCTTTTATCGTGAGCATATCCTTTTACCAGTTGGTTGAATGGTCTATAATGACTATAATGACTATAATGACTATAATGACTATAATGACTATAATGACTATAATGACTATAATGACTAATGACTATAATGACTATAATGACTATATTGACTATAATGACTATAACGACTATAACGACTATAATGACTATAATGACTATAATGACTATAATGACTATATTGACTATAATGACTATAGCGACTATAACGACTATAATGACTATAATGACTATAATGACTATTATGACTATAATGACTGTAATGACTGTAATGACTGTAATGACTGTAATGACTGTAATGACTATAAAGACTTTAATGACTATAATGACTATAAAGACTAATGAATATAATGACTATAATGACAGTTCAGTATTGAATGTAAATGACCTCAAGTTTAAAGTCCACAACTATTAACAATAATTTTCAGTTTTGCCAACGCAGTAGGTGGTATGAGAAAATTAATAACACTAAAGTATGTGAATACAATGGACTTAATTGTCAAGGGTATACACTAAGTTAAAAAACAAACATCATCATAGTATTATTGTCCCACTTACTACTTACAAGAGGGCTGGTTTACAATACCGTTTATGTTCAAGCTCGGTCTGCCTTATGTAAACAGGTCAGCCTAAAAATAAACATTACTTTTTTGTATTATTTATAAAGTGGTTGGGAAAACCCCTGCTAATGATAGTTTTCATAGAAATTTTCATAAGACACTTATGTATTATTTCAATTTGAAGTTACAAAATGTCAAAGTGACACATTAGTGAAAGCAATTTACAAGTCTCAACTGTGCGATGTAATTAGATTGCCGTTATTCAACAAAAACATGATTCTTGATCTTTAAAATGTTTTTAAAATAGTGTTAATTAAAAGTGTTGTTAGAAGCGGCGTGGTCGAGTCGGTAAAGATAATGGTTGCTATTTATGAATTCGGAGAGAAGTATTTTACTTGAATAAACATTTTTTTTTTTGGTCAAGATATGTTTGCCTTCATGAAAATTAATTATTTTCAAATCATCGTTTAACAATTCTTAGGGATATGTTATGCAACTATTTATTGATAGTCTATATGCTAAACTTAAGATAAACATTGAATACAATTACATAGTTATGGGCTTATTGTATAGCTTTTTGTTTACTATTGCTACAGTTATCTGCATAAATACCATTTAGAAATAACGATTTTTCCATCTTTGCATTATGTAAAGTATGAAAAAATGATTATTCTAGAGGTTTTGAGCACTGTCCAAACAGGCAAGCATTTTATTAAATGTTAAAGAATATTTTACAAATTGTGTATATAAGTGATACACGCTTTATTCAGAAAGATACAATGGTTATTTTTAAATATTAATATTGATTCAACACAACCACATCAGCATAACCATTCGTCACGCTCTGTGTGTGATGACGTCAGGATTAATAATGGTAAAAGAGTCAGCTGTTGTATGAATTGCAGAATGTGCGTATGCCTGTGTTGTTTTGTATCGATTTATTACATACCTTACTTGGTATCAGTCTTATAGAGCAGGGGTTCCCAACCTTTTTTTTACTCTAGATCATATTCTAAAACATCGGTAGGGTGGCGGGCACCACCTATTTTAAATCCATAACTTGTCATTTTCCCATAATTTATTTTCTTATTTCTTATTTTCTTATAGTCATAATGTATTAATAAATAATAAACAAAAAAATCATCGCTTATGAATACAATAAATTACGCACCTCGCTTTTAGCCTGTTAATTTTTGTTTATAAAAAACTCCTAATTCGTGTTTAGTCTGACGAACATGTCTCTTATCTAACTGTCGCGACCAGAACAGAGCAGCAATCACAATGACAATAACGCGGTTCCAGGCGGGGAATGCTTTTTGCACATCACTCCATATACACGCGGAAAACCCGAAGTGAGCCGATGATCGCTGAAGCAATCTGAGTTATGTGCCTTGTGATTTGGCGCCTTCGGCGTTTATCGGATCAGTTCGTGGCGTTCGTTCCATTCGTTCACTTCGGGTTTTCTGCTTGTAAAAGGTGTGATGTGCAAAAGGCACTAGCCGTTCCAGGCTAGCGTAAATAGTGCAGTCTGGCTCGCCGCTAGACAAGTTGAGACAAGTATCGAACATATTTAATAAACCTAGACAGTAAAATAAATTAAAACTGTAACAAATGAATAAAAATAAATTATATTTTAAAATAATGTTTATGAAAAAAATTCTGTCTCTTTCGAATAGTGAGAGGCGGGCACATACGAATGGCGCCATGGCGCCCGCGGGCACAGGGTTGGGAACCCCTGTTATAGAGTGTTTAGCTTTATTGTCGGGTAACATGCTAAGCTAAAGACGAATTATTAAATGAGACAACTATCTTTCAGGGGATAACCATTTTCAAATTAATCTCTATTGATTTCGTTAAATAATGAAAATTGAAGTGGAAAAATAAAGCAGATAACTGTAGCTATAGTAAACAAAAAGCTATACAATAAGCCCATAACTATGTAATTGTATTTAATGTTTATCTTAAGTTAAGCATATAGACTATCAATAAATAGTTGCATAAAATATTTAAAATGCTTTTATGTGGGGAACACAATTGAAAAAGAATAAATTAATAAGCATTATTAATAAGCATTATTTATATTCGAGGTAATTAATGCATTCTGTATTTGTTTAGTACCTTACACACTAACAGTGGTCATCGTATAAAAGTTAGGTTGATTTAGGCTAATATAAAGATTTTATACGCACAACTAGGAACGGCCTAATCTGACTTGATCGATGCCTGTCGTGTCACGTGTCATGGTCTAGCTATAGTGAAGAAAAAATCGATACAGAATTGTTTAAAGTATCAGTTATTGAATCGTAAGAAGTTGGCCTCAACCCAAAAACCTATGCTTGTTATGAATATATTTAAACTATTTCTAACACGAAAAAAAAGTTCAGATGGGAGGCTATTCAACAGAAGACATGACGTAGGGAGTTCCCCCAATTATACATAAAAAAAAATTTGATACATGGTATATACCAGTACACAGACAGGACGTCTACAGACGCAGTTCTGCACCAGGCTGTTGGTAAGTAAAAAAAAAACGGTTGTGTTTTTTATAAACATTAGATGTCAATTACAATATAGATTTTTTCTAGATGTAAATTACAATATATAATACCAAAGCAGCGAACGTAATAGTTTACTACTTAATATAAAATATGCCTTAATTGCTGAATTTAATACAAAACAAGATCTAGTACAGTTATATATATATATATATATATATATATATATATATATATATATATATATATATATATATATATATATATATATATATAATTTAAACTTAATTAAAATCTTCCACTTCAACTTTGGAATTGTTTGACGATAGCATTTTGTCGTTCGATAAACAATAGTATGATAAATTGAGACAAAAGGTAACTTGAAATATGTGTTTCTATGTTGTTCATATTATAACAACACACTGTATGAATTGCTAGGATTGGGCGGAGTGAAGGTGGTGTGGCAAAACTGACATTTGTTACAGTGTGCGACGACAGAGATGTTTTGAAATTATTAAATGCAAAAATTGTTTTTTTAAATTTCGATATAGCAAAGTTATACGAACTAAGTTATATTGAAGCCTAACTTTTAGGGAAACAATGTTAATTGATCAGGCTTATAGACTAGTAGATTAATGTAGTAATTAAGTATTGCTTTTACTTAAAAATATATTGAAGTATGATCCATCTTAAATCCTAACATTATAAAACGACATACCTGTGAAAAATAAGAATACAACACATCACCGAATAAAATACTTTATCCAGCACGCACACGAGACAGACATGCGAAAACCAACAAATAATTTTGACATATGGGTAATAGATAATAGAATGTTAACGGAAAAAGAATAAATATGTAAGAACAAAAACTTAAAAAAAATCAATTGTCAGTTAAACAAACAATCGAAATATCATAGGCCTAAGTTGATGGAATAGCTCCGAGCATAGTAAGATAGATATGTGTGGTTTTATCCCTATGCCGAACAGAAGGTATACAAGAATGGTGATTATGACACAAAATACATCTTAAGGCATCACTACATTTGTAAGGCTATAGACAAAGAAACAGTACATGACGTATGTATCTATTTTAAAACTGTGCTTGAATATTATTTTTCAACTGCCCGTTCAGCTTATTGATTTTCTTATTCGACCCTTTGTCCTTAGTGTTACATACTTCAGTAATCCAATACAGCTGTGTGTGTAATCATTGACTCTGTAATGCAGGAATATATATATATATATATATATATATATATATATATATATATATATATATATACACACATATATATATATATATATATATGTGTGTATGTATATATATATACTCAAATACATATACTAACGTGTCCGTTCACGCGCGTTGCTGAGGCCTCCAAAGAAAGTCTGACGTAATATTTTGAGAGGATTCCATAATTGCGTTACCAGTCCTATATTCTTAGACGAGTGACCTTGTTTATTAACACTGAGATATTTAAATGAAAACAATGTGTGCACTATATTTCTTGGAGCATATTTGTCGGGGCTCGGTTTTGCTTAGACTGCAGCCCGTGCTGTATAAAAGCCTTGAGTGTACGTCAATCACGTAATTGTGAAAGAGAACACACTTCTGTGACCGTCCAGATTTCAGTGATATAGAAGGGCTCTCTTGGGAGCCCGCAATTACATTAAGAGATGAGCGCCGCTTACGCCCCCTGGCTGGTTTAATTATCGAATGTCGTGTGCCTACGTGTCAATATTATAGACTGTTCTTTAAAATGTACGTAGTCCCCATATTGCTCACAGAATAGTTTGGGGCGTCAAATCGCACACTGCGAGGGAGATGGCGGACGCATCTCATTCAATTTAGTGAACGACTATACCACAACTTATGCATATTTTATCGCACTGTTTAAAACAAAAGTATGCGCCATCGAGCTCACGGGAAATCCCGGGATAGCCTAATAGCACCCTGCGGGGGCGCCGGATGATTTAGTGTGCGACTTGATTTAAAGAATCATAAGTGCATAGCCTTTAAAAAAATAAATCCTAGGCACCAAAGTGCTTACATGGGATTCCGTTTTTAGGCTTAGGTTTATGGGTTCTTTTGTCAAATATCCATGCGGGTATATGCCAGTAGCGTAGCGAGGGGGGGGGGGGGCGGGGGGACATATGTCCCCGGGCGCCGACCATAGGGGGCGCCAAAATAGGTTGAAAAATAAATTGAAAGGTTGAGGGGGGTGCAAATTGAAAGTTTGAGGGGGGGGGGGTGCAAATCGAAATCTCGAGGCGGGGGGGGGGGGGGGGGTTGGAAATCGAAAGTTTGAGGGGGGGGGGGGGGTGTGCAAATCGAAAAGTTTTTCCCCTGACGCCGGGAAGGGTCGCTAAGCCTTTGGTATATGCTGCTTAATAAACCCACGAGTCATGGTCCTTTACAGATTTTTACTGAGGCCAGTGCAGGGCCTGATCGGGACGGCTAGTATATATATAAATTACTCTATATATACATTACTCTACGATTTTGTATGTATGTATATATACATACATACAAAATCGTAGAGTAATAAAACCTAATTAGGTAATTTTAAGCACACGATAAAATGTCTACAGATACTCAAGGCATGGAAACTTCAAACGAAAAGGAAGAACAACAATTGGATTCAAAGCTTATAGGTAAACTATTTAAATAAGAGACACATTTGTATTGTATTGAGTTTTATTGAAAAATATTATAGAAACAAAGCAAATACAAAAGTGGTTGTTAATTTCTTGACTTAATCTTCATACTCAAAACTAATTACTGTGTAGTATTTATTACGCTGTTAAATTTATGTTTTAGATGAAACAACTAAGTGTAGGACCAAACACGTTTTTCATCCAGGTAAGAAATGTTTAATATAAATGTCTGCACATAAACCCAATGGATATAAACCCCGAACTTAAACCGCGCGACATTAACCCATGCAAGAAAAAAAAACAAATGTTTGATGTCTATGGGGAAAATTCTAATAATAACAAGAGCAATAAAAATGTATATACGTTACCTACAATTCTGTATTTACTTTTATTGAATTTTAACTGCTAACAAAAATGTTTCTTGCTAAAAGAATGCTATTTGGTAGTCAAATAGTGTCTGTTTTTTGTAGTATATCAATTAGTGGGCACCTATAAGAAATTAGATAAAGTGAATCCACATTTAAACCATACAAAAGAGGTGAGAAATGTTCATGAAGAAACTGTGTTCGTATTCAATATATACGCACAGGCCATATATGAATAAGACACCAAATGCATTCCTCAAAAAAAAAAATCTTACCCGTTTCTAAAATGAAGTGGTGCCGTGTATTTTTTAGTGTGCAAAATACGGAATAAGAAATAATATTAAGCTAAAATCAGATCCTGGTGGCATTTTATTTTTAAGACACAATATAGTTATTTCAATAATTTTAGTAGATATTTCTATAGCATAGTCACTTCAATAAACAGGAAAACACGACGCTGAAGTGTGCTATGGAGGAGAAGCTGATCTACACAAACATATGACTGGCTGTGAGAAGAATCCAGGTCACAAAGGTTTTATACCTCTTAAAGATTTCAACTTAAATTGTCTCCCCTCGCGTTACCATGACGACGACCTCATGTCTGAGACAATCAAAACATTGGCAGCCCTAACTGTCCAGATAAAGACTAAATTCACCAGTCTAGAGAGACCAGAGTTTTACCCAGACACTCAAGTTCCATATCCATGTTATAATGACAGAGGAAGTCACGTGTTAAGGCTGGGGACTGGGAGAGTTTATAGCGTTGAAAAGTACACAGAGAGTGACAATAGAAATTGTCGTTGTGCAAAATGTCAAGTCTCTGCCACACCCAGCAAAATATGGGGAGAGCTTCGCGTGTTGACAGTCTCACACGTGGTGTTTGATGACAGTGAGGTGAGACAGACCAGGTGTGTTTTAGGTTTTGATGACAATAAAAGTCCAGTAGTCACTCTTGATGGCTGGGAGATGAGGGGAAGGGTGGACATTGCAAGGGACTGGTGTGTGTTTGCCTGTGCCTCTTGTGAGTCAGAAGCTTTGTTTGATGAACTGGACAATTTGTGTCAACGCTTTTCGGATCTATGTGAGAAAGCAGAACATAAATACAGATTTAATGATGAAGACAAATTGATTATTATTGTGTCACATCCCCACGGCTGTCCTAAATACGTCTCTGTAGGCGAGTGGACAAGCAAATATGAGAGAAACGGCTATCTGACCAGGTACTGGTACACGGCAAGTACATGTCCAGGCTCCAGTGGAGCGCCTCTCTACAGACTGGGGTATGAAGGATGGGTCTATCAACATCCCCACTGTGGATCCGACACTGAAGGAAATTATAGTGGGGAGTTGTAAGGCATATGTAAGGCATAATATAGACCAACACATTCTTGAAAATGTATTGTTAGTAAACTGTTATTTTAATGTTATTAATGTAAACGTTTTTTAAATTTAGATTATTAAAAATCAATCTTTATTATTGATATCTACTTGTTTATTGAAGGACATACATTTAAAGCATTTTTTTAGCACTTTTGTAGTTTATACATCGACTTGGTATCTTTAACACGTTTTTTTTGTAAATAAAATATTTTGCTAGTTAATACATGTAGGCTATACATAAGACTAAGACAAGAGAGGGTTAATAATAACAACGATTTTGCCTTCTTCAGTGTATGTGTAGATCTACGAAACATGTCCATAGTCTTTTGACTGATCATTTAGAAATAAATATATATATTCCATTTGCACTAATTTTTTAAAATATTTGTTAAACATGACTTTATATACAACAATCAGTAAGCCATAATTAAAGTGATATTTTTAAATAATAAAACATTATTCTAAATGTGTAAAATCATTGTAAAAAGATTTTGGATCCCTTATTATTTTCTCGTATACGAAATCAGCGGTCAGTGATAGACAGCTCTTGGTTGTCAACTAACTGATCGAGTGCTAGCTGGAGACTACGTCTACTGTTATCTCCCCTTTTGTAACTAAATTTGTAATGTTTAAAAATTAACTTTTAATAACTATCAAACGTTCTAAATTATCGTGGTTCCGATATAGATCTAGAAGATGACTTTGCTCATTTAAAAAATGGTGGCAAGTAGCTAGCATTTAATCAGTAGGTGAGATTGACTATAATTATATTAATTAAGATTATTCTAACATATATTAGAATAGATAGGCTACATGTTATTATAAACACGATTTATTTTTCTGAATTTAACACATAAATTAAAGAATTACAGCGGTTTACAAACTAAGCTTTTCAAAAGTTTATTCAGTTAATTTCTACTAAAAAATAAATAAAGGAAAGAAATTTAATTTGATTTAAATGTCATTAAACTATACCGAAATTTAAGTAAAAGTTTAATTTAATTTCTAATTTATTATTAGGAAAAATATGATAATTATCGATCTTTAGTTAAGTAATATCAGCATATTTTCAGTTTTTCATAAATGAGATAGAGAATACATCTCTAGTCTAATTTCCCACCCTTTTAGAAACATGCCTAATCTTCACCTATGTTGACTTAAAAGGAAAATATAATAATTGAGCACTACAAATTTATCTGGGTTATGACTGCATAGCAATAAAACTAAACCAAGAGTGATCTCCCCTAAACTTTCTCGAGAATTCTAATATAATATTGTGAGTAATTGTGAGTAATTTAAAAAAAAAAAACTTGTAGTTCTTTATAAGCATTTCGCAATTGCTTTTTTACGCGATTCTATTCTAAGTAAAAAAAAATAGTATTGATTTTAAAAAAAAGTGTATTCCGGATGCACTGGAGTTGCCATCCCCCATTAGTGTTATCTAACAATATTTGAGAAAGTTTAGGGTGAGATTATTTCCGCTTTATTATAAATCAAACAGCCTGAATTAGAACCATTATACTTCTACTTCGCTGTCACTTTAATAAAATTGACAATTCTATTCATTAACTGTGTTTGCGCTAGAGTGAAACAGCAGCTTGTAATACTTCAGACTATGAACTGTTATATCGGTGCAATAGTATTGCATCTATCTGATCATAATCAAGTTGCATATACTCAGCTATTTAAAAACAAATGGATATGTGGCAGTGGTTATAAACTTAAATGTAATGTGGTTATTATTCCGTGTGCTACAGTTAGGGCGTGTGTGTGTGCTTGTGTGCTAAAGATAGGAAGTGATCTGTGTACTGCGTATAGCTATATTTTTTTTACTTTCTACACACGTTAACCATGCAGTAATTAAAAGAAAAATCTATTAAAAAAATCAGAATTGGATGAAATTCAATGCAAACATATACAAGAAACAATGAAAAATTTGATATAAGGGAGATAATATAAAAAAATATACTTTTTTCATCGCAAAGTGTGTTTTGATGCGTGTTTTTCATTATCTTGTGTATCAATTTAAACATTATTTTAGAGAAATAAATAACTATATATCTTATTAAATAAAATATGTTTAAGTGGAACAAATCTCGAACATAAATATTAAATAATTATCTAGCTTTAGCGCTTTAAAGATCAATGTCTAAGGTAAGAATCATAAACAGGAGATTTGATACTGTAGACGAGTTGACCGTTATAGTGTTACATCCTCAAAGCTACATCAACCTGTGTTGAATCTACTGTAGAACACAGGGCAAACTAACCTGGCTATGTACTGGTACATAAGTCGAGACAACAGTAGAGCGACTGTCTACAGACTGGGGTACGCCGGGTTGTGGTACAAACTCAGAAGGAAATTAAAGTAATGAGTTGTGAACGAATGCAATCGTTAGTTCTCTCTGCTTGTCTTCACAATACATGCCCGCGGAGATCTTTTTGTCCACGGAATAAATGTTTGATGGTGATGGCTGAGGAATATGCATGGACTAAACTGGCCCCCAAATTGAAATTTGATAGTTAATGCGGCCCTAGGACTGAAAAGTTTGGAAACCCCCTGATCATGACCAATGTATTTCCATTTGCTGATAGTTCCATGTGGGAGACTATCCGATTTGATCGTTGTCTACTGTAACAACAGCCAAAGTCATGGGAGAGGTAACGTTACAATAAGTCCAATTAGTGTAAACAGCAACATACCTGTTTCGTTGATTGATAGGATGTTATTGGGGGTGGGGTTATGTCTCTAATGGTGAGGCTATAGACCGATATCTACCTTAATTCCGATTTCCTTATTTCTTGTCCTTTATACGAAAGTAACATGAAATTATAAATGATCGCTGGTTAAAATCAGGTATAACAATTGATTTGATATAGGCCTACACCTAGGGTTGGTTACTAAAATTATTTATTTTGGATTAAAACCTCCCTAGATGCATCACGCGAGGTATTAGCGTTGCGCGGTTATATAATGTTTTAGTTGGACAATTTATATTTTTTACTACCCATTTATGTGCCCTCCCCCCAATTTATATTGTTCTGTTTACAGTCGACCAACAAACTTAATCACAGCAGCTAGCCATTATAAGACTCAGTTATAAAAGAAACAATGGAAGATGTAATCCAAGGGAGGTGATAATTTAAAAAATCAACTATTTCGATTTCTAATTAAGTATTTTATAAAAATTAAAAGTTATAAAAAGTTTAAAGTTTAAATGTTATATAGTATTTATCATATTTTATTTTATTATAAATTGGGCTCATTTAAATTGTGTAAATTGGGTCAATAATTATTTAATTTGTATACAAATAACGTATAAATATAAATACAAAACCTTAAGTTTATCAGATTAAATTTATTATTAGTATAATTTTACTTTCATTAACACTACCACTGCAACATAAATAAATTCTCTAAATTTTGGATCCCTTTAAAAGGGACAAAACTGTACAATTAAGAATGAAAGTTTCAGGAGTAGCTTAAAATTGAAATTCTTCAACAGACTTCATAGTTCGCATGATGGAAATAAGAAAACATCAGCAACTACCACCACACAAACAAAGGCTAGGCACGCTGAAAAACTTTACAAATCTGAGATGAAAAAAAAATAATTTAAAAAAAAAATTTTTTAAAATTAAAAGGGACAAAACGCACAAAGGTGGAAAGCGAATGTCAGTGTTTATTCATTAGATTATGCCAGCTGCTACTTTAAAACACCCAATCCCGCTAATTAACGGTTCAATATATTATACGTACATTTAAGAAGGTAGCGGAAAGTTGTAAAACTACTGCGGTCTTCGTATGTCACATGATGAAATACAAATAATTAATTAGCGGTCACCTTCGAGGCAAGGTTCAGGAGCGCTGAATATAATTAATTGATCTGAGACATTACAAAAAATAAAAACAGTAAGTCATAATACAAAAAAATCACATTGAAACAAAAACTAGTTTTTATCCGAGACGGTAGGTCATCTAAGCCTACAATTAGCTTCCAATATTTAAACAGTAAACGGGTTTTTTCATTACATATACACGAAGCTTTTTCCCGAAAAACCCAGTACACTCGAAAAAACAAGCTACAAGCCAGAAGGAAGTTTTCAAACCCACTGGCAGATAAATCTCGATCCCCTTCAACACTAATAGTTAAGAACGAAGAAGAAGAAAGAAGAAACAACAACAACGGCGCGAGCCATTGATTTAGCTAATGATAGATTTTGTGAAGTAAACGTAGTATATTGAAAGTGTGTTATATTATTAATAATCAAACTGTATTATTTAAATAAAAACTTTTCATTTTTTTTTAAATTTAATACTATTTGTGAAGCAATCGGAGTCGATCATAACTTCTATCGATTATTACATTGTTTAAAAACACTGAGAGTAAAAATCATTGTTCATATTTAAATATATGTGATCATTTATACCAGATGTCTCCATGAAAAAGTCAACTTTCAAAACTGACACAGGCCACAGAATATCTTATAAAGCATACAGTGGTTTGTTTTTGCCTGTTTTCTATGCGGCTAGTTAATACATTTACACACGAGACTTTAAAAGGGAAATAATAACACAGATTTGCCTTCTTCAGTTTTAATGTAGATATGCGACCGTGTAACAAACTCTTTCCATTAATTATTATTATAAAAAAGTATACTTGTTAAAATTTATATTATATTGCATACTAACTTTTGTTTCAAATATTTAGGCTAAAAATAAATTTTATATAAAAATATCTAATAACCATTTATGAAAGTGATATTCAAAAAAATTAAAAAAAAAAAATTACCCATTATCGCATAGTCACTTTGGATTAGTTCAAAAACAAAATTTTGGATCCCTTTTTAATTAAAGGGCAAAAATAAAATGGAGGTAAAAAAAAAATGAAAGTATTAACTTATTTTTTGTGTGTTAGGGGGTGCCAAAATGGGTTGGAAAAAGAAATTGAAAGTTTAAGGGGGGTGCAAATCGAAATCGAAAGTTTGTACCCGGGCGCCAGGAAGGGTCGCTACGCCTCTGCCCACGGTCGTTTTTGTTTCTGGCTATGGGTAGCCACAATGTCAGATTTTGGTTTCTGAGAGGAAAGAAACAGAGTTGCACACATAAACACACAGACACACACACACAGACACACAGACACACACACACACACAGACACACAGACACACACACACACAGACACACAGACACACACGGGAATTCATAAGAATGCTGTCTTGTTGCTCATCTTTCTAAAGGATAATACCAACATCTGCTCACATTCCAACGACGATGTTCCGAGGCTTGTAACGTTATAAACTTGGCGGATTACATAAATTTAATCGTTGGCATGCTCAAAGTTTCTTCCAGAATTTTCTCTCAAAGGGGGGGGGGGCACTTGAAATTTTCGGTGGGGGGGAGAGCGGACACTGTTAAATGTATATGTTCTATATAAATTTTATTTCGTTCGGGGGGGGGGGGGGGGGCGGTAGACTTTCTTCTGGGGGGGGGGGGGGCTGAGGGGATGCCTGGAAGAAACTCTGGGCATGCTCCCGTCCCACCAGTCAAATGTTTTATCTTAAACTTATACACCTAAAGCTAAGATTTAAATGAAAATTTGATATCGGTTATATGTCTATGTATACCATCACATGCAACTTAAAAAAATAAAATTGTGTTTAGGAATAACTTTTATTGTACACTCTTTAGTTAGATGATGTATTTCATGGGGTGACAATAAACAAAGCGTTTCGATTAGTTTTAATTCACGTATCCCTTATATATCACACACACACACACACACACACACACACACACACACACACACACACACACACACACACACACACACACACACACACACACACACACACACACACACACACACACACACACACACACACACACACACACACACACACACACACACACACACACACACACACACACACACACACACACACACACACACACACACACACACACACACACACACACACACACACACACACACACACACACACACACACACACACACACACACACACACACACACACACACACACACACACACACACACACACACACACACACACACACACACACACACACACACACACACACACACACACACACACACACACACACACACACACACACACACACACACACACACACACACACACACACACACACACACACACACACACACACACACACACACACACACACACACACACACACACACACACACACACACACACACACACACACACACACACACACACACACACACACACACACACACACACACACACACACACACACACACACACACACACACACACACACACACACACACACACACACCACACACACACACACACACACACACACACACACACACACACACACACACACACACACACACACACACACACACACACACACACACACACACACACACACACACACACACACACACACACACACACACACACACACACACACACACACACACACACACACACACACACACACACACACACACACACACACACACACACACACACACACACACACACACACACACACACACACACACACACACACACACACACACACACACACACACACACACACACACACACACACACACACACACACACACACACACACACACACACACACACACACACACACACACACACACACACACACACACACACACACACACACACACACACACACACACACACACACACACACACACACACACACACACACACACACACACACACACACACACACACACACACACACACACACACACACACACACACACACACACACACACACACACACACACACACACACACACACACACACACACACACACACACACACACACACACACACACACACACACACACACACACACACACACACACACACACACACACACACACACACACACACACACACACACACACACACACACACACACACACACACACACACACACACACACACACACACACACACACACACACACACACACACACACACACACACACACACACACACACACACACACACACACACACACACACACACACACACACACACACACACACACACACACACACACACACACACACACACACACACACACACACACACACACACACACACACACACACACACACACACACACACACACACACACACACACACACACACACACACACACACACACACACACACACACACACACACACACACACACACACACACACACACACACACACACACACACACACACACACACACACACACACACACACACACACACACACACACACACACACACACACACACACACACACACACACACACACACACACACACACACACACACACACACACACACACACACACACACACACACACACACACACACACACACACACACACACACACACACACACACACACACACACACACACACACACACACACACACACACACACACACACACACACACACACACACACACACACACACACACACACACACACACACACACACACACACACACACACACACACACACACACACACACACACACACACACACACACACACACACACACACACACACACACACACACACACACACACACACACACACACACACACACACACACACACACACACACACACACACACACACACACACACACACACACACACACACACACACACACACACACACACACACACACACACACACACACACACACACACACACACACACACACACACACACACACACACACACACACACACACACACACACACACACACACACACACACACACACACACACACACACACACACACACACACACACACACACACACACACACACACACACACACACACACACACACACACACACACACACACACACACACACACACACACACACACACACACACACACACACACACACACACACACACACACACACACACACACACACACACACACACACACACACACACACACACACACACACACACACACACACACACACACACACACACACACACACACACACACACACACACACACACACACACACACACACACACACACACACACACACACACACACACACACACACACACACACACACACACACACACACACACACACACACACACACACACACACACACACACACACACACACACACACACACACACACACACACACACACACACACACACACACACACACACACACACACACACACACACACACACACACACACACACACACACACACACACACACACACACACACACACACACACACACACACACACACACACACACACACACACACACACACACACACACACACACACACACACACACACACACACACACACACACACACACACACACACACACACACACACACACACACACACACACACACACACACACACACACACACACACACACACACACACACACACACACACACACACACACACACACACACACACACACACACACACACACACACACACACACACACACACACACACACACACACACACACACACACACACACACACACACACACACACACACACACACACACACACACACACACACACACACACACACACACACACACACACACACACACACACACACACACACACACACACACACACACACACACACACACACACACACACACACACACACACACACACACACACACACACACACACACACACACACACACACACACACACACACACACACACACACACACACACACACACACACACACACACACACACACACACACACACACACACACACACACACA